>NW_027316389.1:29427228-29487228 GCF_026437365.1 Eucyclogobius newberryi
GGCATTATTGTGTACTGAAGTTTTCAATATTTTGGGCAACGTTTGTGGCTCTGACACACATAGACCACACTTAGAATAAAACATTTGATTACATTTGATGTGTCGGATAATTCTGACCAAAGGTTTATAGGTTAATCAGGCTAATGCCCAAGGAGGAGTTTGTAAAAGTATAAAGTTTAAACATGTTGTTGCTGTTGTTGTGTTACTTTTAATGGCGGTTAGCACAAAGGTGCATTCACCGCCACTTACTGTAGTTGTACGTCTTCAAAGTATGTGTTTTACGCTATACGTACCATGAAAAAAAAGGAGCGAGCGAGAGAGAGAGAAAGAAAGAGAGAGAGAGAGGTGTAAACATGTTCAAATTATCAAGTATTGTGTACTTCTTCTTCTTTGGTGTTTTATGGCGTTGGTATCCGAGTGTTGCACTACCGCCAGACTTTATTCTTTAGACTTCATTTCTCATGTTACATTACCGCCACCTACTGTAGTAGGACATCTTAGACTTTAGACTTTATTGGTGTTTTATGGCGGGACTTTATTATTTAGACTTCATTCTTTATTAAAAAGAACACCCAAACACCATCAGTCCATGTGATGTAATAAAGCCTTTGTTTGAGAACAGTTTCTGAGTCGAGGCAAAGCTACACTCTCTTTTCCTTTTTCTTTTTCTCTCTTTCTCTCTCTCCTTCTCTATCTTCTCTCGCTCTTTTTTTTAACGGCATAGCGTAAAACACATACTTTAAGACGTATCCTACGGTAGACTTACAGTAAATGCACCTTTTCAGCTGCCAACCGCCATTAAAAGCAGCACAACAACAACAACAACAACAACAGACTCAGACACAAGGAGAAATCGTCCAATACAAACAACAGAAAGATGTTCAAGCAAAATAAAACGAGGGCTGCAGTTCAGCCTCCACCAGCAGGGGGCGCCTCTCCAAACCCAGAGGAGAACGTGCTGGTGATGGCGCTAAGACGACAGCTTCAAGAGACGTGCCACATCAGTGCTACACAGAAGCATAGACTGAGCGAGCTGGAGGAGGCGGTCCGGCAGAAAGAACTCCAGGTACAGGAGCTACAGAAGGAGCTGACAGATGTCAAAGAGGAAAAGAAGGCCCTTACAGAGTTTGGGAAAAACCTATTTAACAAGATCAGACAGGGGATTAACAAATATGTGAACAACCTGTACCAGGAGAATGACAATCTGAAGACGTTCTCCCAAGAGCAGCAGGCCATCGCGATCCAAAAACAAGCTGAGGTGGAGGAAATGGAAAGGTCCATTCAGTGTCTCCAAAAACAAGTGCACACACTCAAAACAAACCGCCATCTCTACAGCGCAGATGTTTTTCAAGAGCTAAAGTGTGCCAACGATACTATAAAGAAACTGGAGGTCGCCATGTTATACATGACGAAGAAAGTAAAGAAGTACAAGGAGGAGAAAAGAGCTCTGAATAGTAAGCTTCAAGAGATCAGAATCTTCACCCTGAAATCTGTCGCAGAGCTGTGGAAGTCGACTGAAGAGACTAAAGAAAAGAGCCAAAAGCTGGAGAGTGACCTGGCAGAGCAGAGGAAGGTGGTCAAAGTGAGTAAATACAAAGCCCAGGAGCTTAAGGAGAGCTTGAACACTGACCACAACAAAGTCCAAGAGCTCCAAACAGACTTGGACACACAGAAGAGGACCTTTATGGCTGTGGTGCTGAAACGTACCAGAGCTCATAACGCTCTGGTGGAAGAGCGCACACAATACCAGAATGAAGTCCAGGAGCTTAGCACTTCTCTGAACCACAGCGAGGAGGAGAAAACATCTGACCTCCTCAAATGTGAAGCGCTGTGGAAGTCACTGAAGGAGTCCGAGGATCAACTACAGCAAACTAAGGCCGTAGTGAAGGAGTTCCAAGCCACGATGGACAAGAAGAACAAAAGAACAAAAAGAAGAGCAGATGGTTTAAGTGGAGCAGTGAGCCACCCTCCGATCCGAACATGACACCATTCTCATGAACCTGTTTCTGTTTCTCTTGACTTGTTTCCTCTGCAGACGACTGAGAGTGGAGAGAACACTCACTACACACTGTGTCTCAATAAACAAGCATTAAAAAAAGTTGTGAGCACCTGGTCTGAATAAGTCTAATGTTAAAATTACATGGGATAATGTATGTCATACATCACAGCACAAACTATATAAAATCACAAAGTAAAGTTTATTACATTGACATGAGTGAATCAGACTCTAGCATGCACAACAGCTTCACATTAGTCAGAATACAAAATGTTTTCACAATTCTATTAAGATCACATACATTTAATTGTCAACATCAGTTACATTATATGTTTTATATAAAAAAGTGTGTTTGTCACAAACATCTTCACGGACACTTTTAATGACATTAGAATGTGGAAAGTGAATCAGATCCAGATTTAACAGATTCAGGATGCAATCTACTCGGAACAAGTGAGGGTCGTTTATCTGATAGCTTTTAAGATGTATTACTATTCACTGCTTCATTTAATGACAAATAACTAACGCTAATTTTCAAGCTGGTTGCCATTACTGCCGTTTCCTCCCTCCTGTTATGGCGTCCGTGTTTGCAGGAGCTCTAGACACATAATGTTGACACTGAGTTCCACATCAGACCCACCATCAGAAGAACATACACACTCATCCTCTGTGCTCCTGCTGAGTTTCCCTTTGTAACAGAATCCTCATTTATGGTATTCAACATTAGCGGAGCTCTGCAGGGCTGCTCAGTGTAACACATACAGTCAAACCACGTGTCATAGTAGTCCACGTCGTCCTGGGACAGTCCTCCTCTCACCACCAGGGGGCCCCCTCTCCACAGCCTCTCTATGCGGTACCTCCTGTGGTCCAGGTGCAGGAACACGTCGCTGTCCCACTGCTTCCTCACACAGCGGCCCCGTCTCTGCCACAGGGCCTCACTGCACAGCTGCGTCGCCGTGGAGACGTTCAGGATGTAGTTGTTCATCACTTGCTCCAAGTGGCGCCGTGCGTCGAAACAAGAGTCCTGCGGTGAGCGACAGAGGGGAGATGTCACACACCTGGAGAAAGAAGGTCCAACTCCAGAGTGGACCACTGGATGCTTTTGTCCACTGCATGCTTTTGACCACTGCATGCTTTTGACCACTGCATGCTTTTGTCCACTGCATGCTTTTGACCACTGCATGCTTTTGACCACTGCATGCTTTTGACCACTGCATGCTTTTGACCACTGCATGCTTTTGACCACTGCATGCTTTTGACCACTGCATGCTTTTCGAGTGAGTGATTGGTGGAGGTTGGAGAGACAGTATATTTATAGATCATTTTATTTGGGCTGTAGCCTTGAAGTTATTTAATCGGGCGACGGAGTTACACATTTTTATTTTATCAACTAATTCTTTCTTAATATTGTAAGGATGTATATGGAATACAGATCTAACGATATATCGGTTGGTCCATATATCAAGCTAATATTTGCACGTTTTAGCGTATCACATATCGCAATCAGCCTCAATTCTCCAGCAAAACCAAAACAACATTTTGTTTTGACCAACGTGCTGCCTACAAATTATGCATAAAGTTTTTTTTTTTAAGACTGCACAAAACGGGACAGCCCTTGAATTACATCGTTTGGGGAAAATAATAAAATCGGTCCCACAAATCAGTCCAAAAAATCTATTTATCTGGATTCCAAACAATTAATATCAATTTTCAGCATAAAAAGAATCTTGATCTCGACCTCTAATATGGATCACAGCAGAACAGAGAAGGTTTTATTTAAAGCTTTTACAGATGAATACACAGTGTCCCATGTTTTAGCTGTATTTAATATTTGTAATTGTGTAAATCCCTGTGAACTTGTGGCAATGCAGTTGAGGTCAGATGTGGATCTGGACATAGAGATAGAGGGATCGACATTTTGAGAGCATCAATAACGACGCACGAAGCAAGATTTTTGTTGCCCTACATTTTCAACATAAAATGTTTCTTACTTTCTGACCTTTACCTTAAGGGCTGGGTAATATGGAGAAAAAAATTGAAGCTTGACCTGATCCCTGTGACAACCTCCTTTATTGGTGAAATCGCCATATTGTGATTATGTCCTGTTTAATGCAGCTTAATACTTAAAAACAAACTACTGGTCAAGTCTCTGTCATGCTGAGTGAGTGAGTAAGTGAGCCAATTTCAGAAGATTGATCACACTGTGTTTACCTTTATTTACATCTTTACTGCAATATAAAGATATTAAGTGCACATGAATTGCGATCAAATCAAAATCATGATCTGGCTCCAAGAAAATTGTGGAATACATTTGTTGGCATGTCGCCCACTCCTACTCTACCTCATCAGCAGCAGAAACATTCAATTCTCCTGATCTCTGGAGCGTTTAATGGTTAGAACATTCAGCCTTTTCCTGATCACTTCTAGTGCAACGCATTCTCAGTTTGGCTTCTGGATATTAAACTGTTTTTGTTGATATTATAAATCCTAATTCACACCAAAACAAGGGGTGAATTGGAAAGGAAATTAAAAAAATGGTGAGAAAAACTGTTTTTGCCCTTATTTTATCTTATCACATGCAATGGTATTTATGTATTTATTTATTTGTCTATGGGAGTTTTTGTTTATAGGAGATCTTCTACTGAAAGTGTGTTTCAGACTTCCTATAAGTGATCTGTTCTTTTCCTCTGTATCTTCCTGCGTTGCACCAATGAAATTTCCCCATGTGGGACAATAAAGGAATATCTTATCTTATTTTATCTTATCTTATCTTATTTTATTTATAGCAAAATTTTGTTGTCATGTTTCAAGCTATAACACTTATATCAAGTTAAATTAGGTATATTTCTTTCTTAAAATTTAATACAACAAGATTTATTATAAAAGTCACTATGGGGCGAGGTAAAGATTCAAACAGTAGTTTTATTATGTGTCAGTATAAAAAAAAACTATTTGAACGCCATTTCTCTAAAACTATGATTCTCAGATCCGTTTTATTCACATAAACAGTTCCTAAAATGTATATTGAATAGCCAATGCCAAAAGTGGCTCAACTTACCCCTGTTTTCCCTACAGTTTGTCTTCTGCCACTTGAAAAACTGTTTTGACCTGTGTTTACTACCTCATTGTCAGTGATGTTCATGTCTCCCCAGGACACGACTCCAGCTGCACCCAGAGCAGACGCCTCTCCGATGGTGTTCACCAGGTCGAACTGAAACAGGTGAAGTCAAACATAGAACACTGTCCATTCTTTGCAGGTTTCAAGGTTTTTGCAGAGTGAGATAGAGACAAAGATTGGGTTTATCTACCCCTGAACTGGAAGTAACAAAAGCTGATGTGTGAAACGTCAGTTCTGAAAATGGCTCACAGATAAAAGCTCAAACATGTAACTATATATATAAATACACGGGTGTAAGGAGTACTCAATTTTGTTATTGAAGTAAAAATTTCATAATAATAATATTAGTAATAATGACTTTTATTTATATAGCGCTTTTCAGTGACCCAAAGACGCTGAACATAATAAAAAAGGGGGGGTATTTACAGACAGGGGGGGACAACATGTGCAATACACATTAATATACAGATAAAATGAACAAGACAGAAGAAGTAGAGAGAAAAAGATGGGGATGTAACAGGGGGTAGAAGAGTAGGCAATGGGGTAGAGGAGGCTAGGGGTAGGGGAGGTCATAAGCTTGGGTGAAGAGGTATGTTTTTAGGCGGGATTTGAATGTTGTGAGTGAGGGAGAGTGGCGGACAGGTTGGGGGAGGGAGTTCCAGAGTCGGGGTGCTGTTCGGGAGAATGCTCTGTCGCCAAAAGTTTTGAGTCGGGATGTTGGTGCAGTCAGGGTGAGAGAGGAGGAGGATCGGAGAGCTCGGGAGGGGCGGTGGGGGATGAGGAGGTCAGAGAGGTAGGGGGGGGCTAGGTGATGAAGAGCTTTGAAGGTGAGGAGGAGTATTTTAAAGTTTATGCGCTGCTTGATGGGGAGCCAATGGAGAGAGCGGAGAACGGGAGTGATGTGATCACGGGACCGGGTGTGGGTGAGGAGGCGGGCAGCGGAGTTTTGTACCATTTGGAGTCTGTGGAGGGAATGGGAGGAGATGCCAGTGAGGAGGGAGTTGCAGTAGTCGAGGCGGGAGGAGATGAAGGCATGGATGAGGGATTCAGCAGCGGGGAGGGTGAGGCAGTGTCGGATTTTGGCGATGCGGCGGAGGTGGAAGTATGAGGTCTTGACGATGTGGCTGACATGGGGAGTGAAGGAGAGGGTGGGGTCCATGATGACACCGAGATTGCGTACCAGGGTGGAGGGGGTGATGGTCGAGGTGTCGATGCTGAGTGAAAAGGGGCCAGTTTTATTGAGAGTGGATTTGGTGCCAATGAGGAGGAGCTCTGTTTTATCACTGTTCAGTTTGAGGAAGTTGAGAGTGAGCCATGATTTTATTGTAGAGATGCAGGTTTCGATGTGGCTGAGGGGAGGGTTTTGGGTGGATTTGGTGGTGAGGTATATCTGGGTGTCGTCAGCGTAGCAGTGAAAGTCCAGGTTGAGTTGGTGGAGGATGTGACCAAGGGGGAAGATGTAGCAGATGAAGAGGAGGGGGCCGAGGACTGAGCCCTGGGGGACCCCTGCGTTACTGGGGAGAGGGTGGATGAGTGACCGGAGAGGGAGATAAACTCTTGCCTGTTGGTGAGGTAGGATGTGAGCCAATCAAGTGCAGAGCCCTCAACACCCAATTGGCGCAGCCTTTGTAGGAGGATGGAATGGTTTATAGTGTCAAAGGTTGTGCTGAGGTCTAGTAGTAACAGGATGTTCAGGGCCCCGGAGTCTGCAGAGGTGAGGAGATCGTTGAGTACTTTGAACAGGGCTGTTTCAGTGCTGTGAAGAGATTGGAGGGGTTCATAGAGGTTGTTTGACGAGGTGGGTGTGAAGTTGGGCGGCGACGATGCGTTCCAGCGTTTTTGAGAGGAACGGCAGGTTGGAGATGGGGCGGTAGTTGGAAAGGTTGGCGGGGTCTAGGGTGGGTTTTTTGAGGATGGGGGTGATGGAGGCCAGTTTGTAGATGGAAGGAACATGGCCGAGGGATAGAGACTGGTTGAAGAGGGTGGTGAGATGGGGGATGAGAGCAGGGAGGCAAGCCTTGGTTAGGGTCTTTGGGAGGGGGTCGAGAGAGCAGGTGGTGGTTTTGGAAGCGGTGATGATGTCTATGATATGAGAGGAGTTAACAGAGGAGAAGGTGGTGAGGGGAGGGAAGGGTGATGGAGTTAATGGAGACGGCAGTCATGGAGCTGTTGATTTTGGAAATCTTGTCATTGAAGGCAAGGAGGAAAGAGTTGCAGAGGTCAGGGTAGGAGGGTGGAGTGATGTCCGGTGGCTGGAGCAGCTTGTTGACGGTGGAGAACAAGGTGCGAGGGCTCCGGTGGGAGCTGTTGATGAGGGTGGAGAGGTGGGCAGATTTGGCGGCTTGGAGAGCGTCACGGTAGGAGGAGATGTGTAATTTGAAGGCTTCGGCGTGGATGGTGAGGCGGGTTCTTTTGAGGAGTCGTTCGAGTTGACGGCCAGTCTGCTTCATGGTGCGGGGTTCAGGAGTGTACCAGGGGGCGGGGTTGATGTATGAGACGGAGGAGGTTTTCCAGGGGGCTAGGGAGTCAAGGGAGTCGGAGAGGGTGGTGTTGAGCATGACAGCATAGTCGTCGGGGGAAGAGGGGGGGGAGTCAGGGGGGAAAGCAGAGGATATGAGCTGGGAGAGCATGAGGGGGTTGACTGTCTTGATATTGCGGTAGGTGATGGTGCGTTTTTTGGGGTTGTGGGGCGAGGGTAGGGGGGCGGAGAAAAGGATGCAGAGATGATCAGAGAGTGGGAAGGGGAGGGGGTGGGGCTTAGATATGGGTAGGAGAGAGGAACAGACTAAGTCCAGAGTGTGGCCTTTGGTATGGGTGGGGAAGTCAATGTATTGGGTGAGATGGAAGCAGTCCAGGAGAGAGAGGAAGTTGGACGTCAGTGGGGCGTTGGGGCAGTCAATGTGGATGTTGAAGTCACCAGTGAGTAGGAGGCGGGCAGAGAGAGAGGATGCGATGGTGAGGAGTTCAGACAATTCAGTGAGGAAAGAGGGGTGGGGCTTTGGGGGACGATAGATCAGGATAGCGGTGATAGAGTTGGGGAGGGAGAAGGCGAGGTATTCAAATGATGAGATGGATGGAAGGTTGAGGTTCAGTTCAGTGATGGATGTAGATTTTTTATGAATAACAGCGAGACCTCACCCACGCCCGGAGAGGCGGGGTTTGGCAGTGTAAGTGTAGTTGGAGGGAGTGGCTTGGTTTAGAGCATAGAAGTCCAGGGGCTGTTGCCATGTTTCACAGATAAGAAGCAGATCAATGTTATTGTCCAGTAGCAGTTCAGATATAACAGGTGATTTGTTGGAGAGGGAGCGGCAGTTCAGCAGTGCAAGGGAGATGGATGGGGGCGCGGAGATGGATGGGGGCGCAGGGGTGGGGGGGCGGAGGTTGCTGAGGTTGGCAGTGCGGCAGGTGGGGGTGACGGGGGGGGGGGCGAAAACTAGTCCAGAGTGAGGGGATAGGTGAGCCGTCGTTGGAGTGTTGGTTATGGGAGAGACCAGAGCCCCGGTGGATGTAGCGGGGCCGGCGAAGGATCCCAGCTGAGCTAGCTGCAGAGGCAGCAGCAGCTGGGAGACGGTGGTTATGGTCGAGGAGGCGAAGGTCAGCAGCGGTGTAGGTGAGTAGGCGAGAAGTTGGTGGAGCGGTGGCCTGGAGGCGCGGGAGTGGTAGTCCGAGGAGGAGATGGAACGTAGCAGCAGATGAGAGTAATCCAGTTAGTATGTTGGCGGTGGCTAGAAGCTGGTTAACTAGAAGCTGGTGGGCAGAGAGTTGTGAAAAAGCAGCAGTGGACCGGGTGTTGAAGCTGGTGGAGTGAGTGGCGTTGGTTGCCCCAGACCTTGTCTGCACGGCAGGGAGGCCCCGCGATACCATGACGGGACTCAGCAGGTGTTAAGCCAGCTGTTAGCTGGCGGCTAGGGCAGTAGATAGTCCAGGAGTGAGGGAGGAGATGAGCGATGGACGGTGCAGTAATGTCCGATAAAGTTAGGGAACAGGGATGAAGACGAATATTTAGAAAAAAAAATTTTTGCACAAACCCAGGACTTGAACTCAAAATCTTTAAGTAGGACAGTAGAAAGTACAAGTACCTGCTCTCAGATGTAAGTATGTTAAAGTACTGTTAAATTTACTGAAGTAAGGCCTTAGTTATTTCATTACTTGGTTTACGGATCCGCCGCACTTAGATTATTGATTTATACAATATAAATGAAATATTTTTTTATTATTTTTTTCTTTTATAAATTACCGCCGACAAAGCAAAATAGAATTAAATTAAATGTAAAAAGTGTTATTAAGTCAAAAGATAAGAGCGTGTGAAGCAATTTCTCGGCAAACTCCTGCGGAAGTCTGTGACGGAGCGGGTCTGTCCCTGTGCGCGGCCCTGGGGAGAGCGCGCGGCCCCGGGGAGAGCGCGCGTGCCTGTCTCTCTGTCTGCTGCGCGCCTTTATATCGCAAATACACATTAAAACACGTTTACCACATTTTCTTGAGCGCGTTTTGCCGTGACTGGGTGGGTGGGGGAGGGTGCACATTTCTGTCCATCTAAAACACGCTAAATCTACTATTACACTCACTTGCGCGCCGCGTCTCCCCCCCTCTCCCCTCCTCCTGTGGTGCGTTTTGGGCAAACCCGGAAGAAAACATCTTTTGAAATTGAAATTATATTTATATTTATATTCCGTCCACCTGTGCAATATATTTCATTTAAAAATCAGTAAACCAAGTAATAAAATGACTGCGGCCTAAAGTACAAAAATGTACAGTACTTTTACTTTTGTACTTTATAACTTGGTCAGTACATCTCACTAACAAATAAATAACATTTATCTGGAGATTGTCATGTGTGCAACTGAAAATAAAGAAAAAATCCCACCCTTCTGCAACAGAAAATGGTAAAACCAAATGTGAAGAGTAAGCCACAGTGGCAAAAATGTTTCCAAATGGCATTATAATGAAGAGGGTGCTGTTTCTTCATAATGTCATGTGGATGCATTTTACATAGTGATGGCGTGGCTCAAGAAAAGACGATTGATCCATTGTCTTCTTACCTCAGACATGTAATGGTCCACACTGTCCTTGTACACGGGTCGTATGTATGCGTACACTGGTATGGAGTAGGTTCTGTTGGGGAGCATAGATACTCTCATGGCCTCCTTCATCCTGTGCCTCACAAACATTCGCGCCTGCATCGAGTCCTGCAGCACCTCCTCCAGATAAATAGACGGGTACAAGGCTGTAGATGCGTTCCACAACCACATGAGATTATCGTTTCTCGCTTTCTCAATATCTGGACATTCCCCTGTATAACCCACCATGTCTTGATTAAAATCGTAGTTATAACAATCCGGATACAGATAGTAACCCCATTGTCTTTTGGGCCTCATCTTTTTCCCAAGGTTTATCGATCGGAGAAAGTATCTTTTCGCGGCACGTTCAAAGACTATCTTGGCACGAGCTTCCGCTTCATCGTCGGTTAACGAAGCAGTTTTATTCTTGACCTTTTCAATAGAGATCTCTCTATAGATATTCTTGCTTCCCCAGTTTCGAATCCATTGCGGCCTCCACTCTTCGAAGTCCAAAATGGCAAGTCCCGGATTGTCGACAGGGATGTAGTATTCAATATCGTCTTCTGCATGATCACGGTGCTCCTTCAAATCAACCAGCTGGGGCAAGCCATCGTCGTACATTTCGCCAGTGTCTTCGTCGATGTATGGGAAAATGCCATATCGATCGGTGTAGAATATGGAGATGGGTTGGTTGGTGGCTGCTTTCAAAGTGCTGCTGATGAGGTGGAAGTGGGATAAGTCCAGAGTCACCCCGAATCGGACCTCGCACAGCTCAGAAGGGGCATTCCACATGAAGAGGAAAGGGTGACCTGGGTCTATGGGAGGGTCAGTCCTGGGCAAAGCCAGAATGCAATTCAGTAAGAAGAAAATTGTAGAGATTGAGGTGAAATGTTTGAGATGCTTCATGGTGAAAAAGGAGTTGGATCTAGAGAGGAAGAACAAAAAGAGTTTGATCTGTATGAGGACGGCTTATCTAGATATAAAAAGACATACACAGCATAACAAAGGCACAGCATCATTTATTTTGGTCTTAAAAATGCTTTTTGTCACACTGGCATTTGTATTTTATGCTTCAGATATTACAATAATTTAAACAGATTTACGTCAAAGCTCCCCCTGCTGACAGCAATAGGCATTACCCATGGAAAAACAACTGCAAAGCAACCATGTTGCAACGTGACCGGCATGATAATATATGCAGTTGTAGTTAAACCAATTTGACTATAAAACTAACTAACTTTAAATTTGCATAGGCAAGGCAAGTTTATTTGTAGAGCACAATTCGTACACAAGGAAATTCAAAGTGCTTCACAAAACAGGAAATAAAATCATTTAAATTGCAAAGACATGACAAAAATAACAAAACCTTAATTCATTCAATTTAACAGTTTTGCTTGCATGAATCATACATTTTGTTCGTGCTTAGTGATCCACCAGATGGAAAACCAAATCTCTTGGACCACACTGGCAGACACTGCAGACACTCTTTCCCATTCTGTAGTTGACATTGCCAGAGTGACATGTGTCTCCGGGATGGGCACATCGCTTTTAGAATGTTTCCTTCCCATGTTGGACCGTCCCTAGACGTCAGCGCGCTATCTGCCTCTGCACACGTCTGTGCTGAGCGTATGTATCTTTTAAGACGACTCTCTCGTCAACGCCTCCACACAATGTGTGGCACTTTTGTATCTTTAACGATGGACCCAGTCTCATTCGCCCCTGTTATGGAAAAATATAATCTTGCCCTTTTGCCTTCTGACATTGTGGACGCTTCGGTGCCCTGGCTCCCCGGGAGACTTCTGTTAGCATAGATGTCCCAGGGCCAGGCTCAGTTTTGGTTTCATACCAGGATCACGGTTTTTCAAAGGACAACAATAAATGTGAATTTAATTAATGCAAATGTTATCAACTGTCTCTTTCCTGGAGCCTCTGTATCCTTTGTTTCCTTGTACCATTTGCCTTTCTGCCTGTAAGACCTGTAAAGAATTGTAAATGTCTCTACTTGAGGTGTGTCATGTGACCACCTGACTGACCTGTAATCTATATAATGAACGCGAGCGAGTCCCGGGTGGAGAGACTTGGGACAGACACACTTGGGAGCAATGTAGCAGCAGAGAGACGTGTGGACGGATCAGCCTCCACGAGAATGGCCGACGAGTCCACACGAGGCAGAGTTTAGTTCTGATTGAACTACAGGATTAAACATTTACTTTTGAGACAACTCCGCTCTATTGTTTTATTAAGAGAGAGTAGACACCCCCTCTCTAGATTTAGCTTTCACTATTCTAATTGTCCCAGACAAAAATCACACAGGTGTTTTTCAGATTCCACCTGTTGTATAACTTTCTGAAGAAAATAGAAACAGAGTGCTTTCTGAGAGTCAGAGGGAGGTGATCTTGAAAACAGGATTAACAAAGTGTGAATGAAGCCAAGTACAACTCCAGGTTTGTTTTTGATGAGAGAACAATGACTTCATTGTTCTCTCATCATATTAAATACGTACAGTAATAAATGCCATAAATAAAGCATTAAATATAGTATCAGATCTCTTATAATCAATAAATTGGTAGATCAGAATACATATTTGTATTTTAAATTGATGAGCTTTTACCGATGTTATATTTATGTTCCCTCATCTAAAACATACTTGGAGTTGTATTTGGATTCATTGAGTGTGATTATTATATTTTCCATGATTTTCCATTTAGCCAGTTTCAACTCCTTAACGCTTTAACCGATTTCAACATGTTATATCTCATTACGATCGCTTTCACAGTAGTACTTTTGACATTTGTACAACAACTTGTACTTTGTGCAGAATGGTCAAAAGTATTAGTACTTTTTCCCCATTTAAATGAATTTGGGCATTATGAGTGTCTGCGGAATTCTTTAGACTTTATTCTTTAGACTTTTGTGATCGAGAGAGAGAGAGAGAGAGAGAGAGAGAGAGGGGGAGAGAGAGAGAGAGAGAGAGAGAGAGAGAGAGAGAGAGAGAGAGAGAGAGGGAGAGAGAGCGAGAGAGAGAGAGAGAGAGAGAGTGAGGGAGAGAGAGGGAGAGAGAGGGAGAGAGAGAGAGAGAAGGAGAGAGAGAGGGAGAGAGAGCGAGAGAGAGAGCGAGAGAGAGAGAGAGGGAGAGAGAGAGAGAGAGAGGGAGAGAGAGAGAGAGAGAGAGAGAGAGAGAGAGAGAGGGAGGGAGAGGGAGGGAGGGGGAAGGCGAGACCCAAACTGGGTAAAGTACTACACACACACATACACACCTACACACACGAGAGGGGTGGGTGGGGGAGAGGGAGGGGGAGAGAGGGAGAGACGCAGACACTCTAGCAATGGCTTCAGCCATTGCAGATTTTCTTGTTCCTCATTAATCCTGTTTACGAGGTTGTCTTCTTTGAGCCTCAGAAACACTTAATTGAAATGTTCCTCTTGTTGCATCACAGGTGAAAATCTGGACTTCTCCTGTGCAGTTTTTAAGTCCATAAACCATCACCGGACTCATTCTGCGCTCAGATTGTGTCCATAACAAATGCATTACTTTATTAGCAATAGAATAGTATTCATGATGCCTAAGGGCAAAATGTATTTATCTTTTCATTGTTCATAGCCACTGTTGATAACAGAGAGCACTCCAATGTCTCATTGGGAACAGAGATGTAGTTTGTGAAGTTTTCTAAATGTAGACAATATTTTGAGTAAGAAAATAATAAAGCCAGTTAAAGCCAATAATGCATAATAGGTAAATTATGCATTATGTGTCCCCTTTAAAATGTGTCTTCATAAATGTCCTGATCTAGACCAGAACCAAACTGGGAGTGGAAAAAGACCAAACCCAGTTTGCATCAGTACAAGTCTGGACACAAACGTGTGGACGCACCTCACACACAAGAACTGAACATTTTGCAAGGTTTCTCAGAGACATGAAATCTCTTATTCAACCTCTTAATTATCGCTGTATGTTGTACAGTAGGAGATATTTTGATGAACATAAAACAATCCTCTCTAAAATGGTTTAATATTATCATGCATTTGGAATGTTGTTATTTTTAGTTACTATTGCTAATATACAATTTGAGTTGAATCAAGAGAAGACGTTTGATTGTCATAATGTTTTGTAATGTGTAATATTCTCTATTGATCCCAAACAATTATGGTCTCATAAATAGAGATGCATCAATGCTCCTCCTCCTGCTGTTGTTGCTCCTTCATCCTGCTGTTGTTGCTCCTCCTCCTGCTGTTGTTGCTCCTCCTCCTGCTGTTGTTGCTCCTTCATCCTGCTGTTGTTGCTCCTTCATCCTGCTGTTGTTGCTCCTTCATCCTGCTGTTGTTGCTCCTTCATCCTGCTGTTGTTGCTCCTCCTCCTGCTGTTGTTGCTCCTCCTCCTGCTGTTGTTGCTCCTTCATCCTGCTGTTGTTGCTCCTCCTCCTGCTGTTGTTGCTCCTCCTCCTGCTGTTGTTGCTCCTTCATCCTGCTGTTGTTGCTCCTCCTCCTGCTGTTGTTGCTCCTTCATCCTGCTGTTGTTGCTCCTCCTCCTGCTGTTGTTGCTCCTTCATCCTGCTGTTGTTGCTCCTTCATCCTGCTGTTGTTGCTCCTTCATCCTGCTGTTGTTGCTCCTTCATCCTGCTGTTGTTGCTCCTTCATCCTGCTGTTGTTGCTCCTCCTCCTGCTGTTGTTGCTCCTCCTCCTGCTGTTGTTGCTCCTTCATCCTGCTGTTGTTGCTCCTCCTCCTGCTGTTGTTGCTCCTTCATCCTGCTGTTGTTGCTCCTTCATCCTGCTGTTGTTGCTCCTTCATCCTGCTGTTGTTGCTCCTTCATCCTGCTGTTGTTGCTCCTCCTCCTGCTGTTGTTGCTCCTCCTCCTGCTGTTGTTGCTCCTTCATCCTGCTGTTGTTGCTCCTCCTCCTGCTGTTGTTGCTCCTTCATCCTGCTGTTGTTGCTCCTCCTCCTGCTGTTGTTGCTCCTTCATCCTGCTGTTGTTGCTCCTCCTCCTGCTGTTGTTGCTCCTTCATCCTGCTGTTGTTGCTCCTCCTCCTGCTGTTGTTGCTCCTTCATCCTGCTGTTGTTGCTCCTCCTCCTGCTGTTGTTGCTCCTTCATCCTGCTGTTGTTGCTCCTCCTCCTGCTGTTGTTGCTCCTTCATCCTGCTGTTGTTGCTCCTCCTCCTGCTGTTGTTGCTCCTTCATCCTGCTGTTGTTGCTCCTCCTCCTGCTGTTGTTGCTCCTCCTCCTGCTGTTGTTGCTCCTCCTCCTGCTGTTGTTGCTCCTCCTCCTGCTGTTGTTGCTCATCCTCCTGCTGTTGTTACTCCTCCTCCTGCTGTTGTTGCTCCTTCATCCTGCTGTTGTTGCTCCTCCTCCTGCTGTTGTTGCTCCTTCATCCTGCTGTTGTTGCTCCTCCTCCTGCTGTTGTTGCTCCTTCATCCTGCTGTTGTTGCTCCTTCATCCTGCTGTTGTTGCTCCTTCATCCTGCTGTTGTTGCTCCTCCTCCTGCTGTTGTTGCTCCTCCTCCTGCTGTTGTTGCTCCTCCTCCTGCTGTTGTTGCTCCTTCATCCTGCTGTTGTTGCTCCTCCTCCTGCTGTTGTTGCTCCTTCATCCTGCTGTTGTTGCTCCTCCTCCTGCTGTTGTTGCTCCTCCATCCTGCTGTTGTTGCTCCTCCTCCTGCTGTTGTTGCTCCTTCATCCTGCTGTTGTTGCTCCTCCTCCTGCTGTTGTTGCTCCTTCATCCTGCTGTTCTTGCTCCTCCTCCTGCTGTTGTTGCTCCTTCATCCTGCTGTTGTTGCTCCTCCTCCTGCTGTTGTTGCTCCTTCATCCTGCTGTTGTTGCTCCTCCTCCTGCTGTTGTTGCTCCTCCCCCTGCTGTTGTTGCTCCTCCTCCTGCTGTTGTTGCTCCTCCTCCTGCTGTTGTTGCTCCTCCTCCTGCTGTTGTTGCTCCTCCTCCTGCTGTTGTTGCAGGAGGAGGCACCAGGCGCCACATTTTGAGATTTATGGGACCGAGGACTCAGAGCTGACTCAGGAATGGTTCAGATGTTTGAAAGACGATGACATGAAAGAGGCTTCACTTTCACTGTGCTGTGATAGTAAAAATACACCACCGCCTCACGTCTCCTCTCCGGGCTGGGATATAAATGTACAGAGTGAAATGTACAGTACTACAGAGATCTGACATGTTTATAGGGTCAAACATGTTTTGGTTTGTTTTTTGTAAGGAAAATATTTAAAAAAAATTTCAGGGGATTTATCTGTGTAAAAACAGCGTATTGAAATGTACTAATTTGGCAGTAAAACCATGAAAGGTGACTGAGCATTCGCCCGATGACTTGAAATCTTATTTATTAAGGCTGTAAAAAAACATTTTTTTTACAGCCTTAATAAACACAAGACACATTTTGATTAATCCTTTTTGCTTCAACTTCTTTTGGTTTTGTTCTATATCTTTCTTCTGCCTTTACTTGATGTATTGTGTTTATTACTCTTGTATAAATCAAGTAAAAATGTACTGCCAGTCAACATTCAAAAACTCATAAAAAGAGATTTGAGTTACAACTTGAACTTGGAACAACTTCAGGGAGAAACCAAACTATTCATAATTTCAAAATAAAATACAGAGACATTATATGATCACAGTACAGTGCTGAGGAAATTATCTAGTCATGTGCTTATGGTTATAAAAACTTGTTATTATTAACTTATTTGGAAGAAAAAAAACATAATTATTACACTATTAGGACCAAGTTGCTAACTAAGTTATATTAAATTACTAGAATTGAAATGTAATACATAGTTACAGAATTACAGTATTGAATGTAAGAGAATCAACAAAAATTATACGTATGTGGTTATGTTTACATATTTATGTGTGTATAAACTTTTACATATGCTTGATTTAACTTTTCTTTGGCCAAGATACTAATATGCATATTTTTAATGTTCTATGTATAAATGTAACCACAGTGAATAAGAGAATTAGTTGGGGATGGGAGTAAATATTCCCATTCGAGCTGGCTAAAAGTGTTTTGTTCATTGATACTGTACCGGTACATTATTTACAGCAGAACTAGTAAACTTAACTAAACCAACTAGATTATATTTCTAAGTACATCCATGCATGTTCTTACACCAACTTTTGCAATAAAAAAAATTTCCCCAGGCTGTTTCTTTTCCTTCTCAAGTTTACGATTTGTAATTACATGGTCTAGTGAAACACACAGTAAACCTCACCTGCCCGAGCTGACCCCATTACACTTCAACAACAGCAGCCAATAAACCCTTGCACTTTCAACGGATGATTACAGTTTTGTAGCACCCACCTGCAAATTGTCCAAGCTTTCTCCTTCAAACGCTCACTTCACGTCCTTCTCCCTTGGGTGCCTGCGATGCATGTGTTCGAGCATGAAGCCCTGAGTTACTGCTGGAGCACAAGCGGGGACTTGTCGGCGCTGGGATGTTCTTGACAGAGATGTTCAGACGATGGGTGCTTTTTGTTGGGACACCCCTCGCTCCCCGCTCCATGCCTTCGGGATGGTCGAAGGATCAGGATACTTTGTGGTTATTCATTTACGCTGGATTTTGCACCAACACGCCAGGATTGTGGCGGGTTGGTGTGGTCACTTTTGGTTGAGAAATGCAGTACTAATGAGTTGTCGATAAGCAGGAAGTCGGTTTTATTGTCATCGCTTTGTTAAATATGAGTCACTGTGTCATTGACGTTCTTCTTCTTCTTCTTCAGTGTTTTATGGTACAGTGACTCAGATTTACTTTATGGTTGAGATTACCTTAGAACAATGACACGCTTGTAACTATTCAGCAGTTAAAGCCTTTATGACAGGTTAGAACACACATTTCAATAAAAAAGAGAGGTAATTTCACAACAGTTACATAGCAAACATACTGTAAACAATGGTTAAAATCCATATAAATTGACTATGATTTGAACACCAAAGAAGAAGAAGAAGAAGAAGACTATGATTAGACAAATTAATTTGATTTTAATTATGATAAACTTATACTGCAGGGACTAAGTTATCCAAATCCCTGAATCCCGTCATATGCACTTTAACAGCATCTAAATACAGTATGACCACAATAAAAGTTTTAAATAATTGTATTTTCACTGTCAAAGACAAAGTTTGAGGGGACTAAGCCTTCTCAGTTGTGGGCCACAGATTATGGAATGAGTTTATCAGATTATTCACATATTTCTTCGTGGTTTTAAATGTAGTCACATTTGGGAAGATGTTGAAATCGAAAATTTCTATTTCAAATACATATTTTATCCATAATAACTTTAGAAAATAGAAAATCTTGATTTTTGGTAACATCTAGATTCATCAATTAGTATTTAAAAAAAATATATACTAATTTATACTGAAACTAGTGTAAAAACATAAAATCTGCCCTTTTCTGAATAGCTGAATACTAGTTTTGAGCAAAAATTACATTCTATTGTCTTTCTTATAATCATTCTAGCTTCAAAATGTGTATCCAGCCTATTTCCTTTAGTACAACAAACTAAACATGTAGAGCCTTGCTGTCTGTTTTATGGGTGCAACTCCTCCATCTCCTGTATTCACATATCAAAATGCAACTTATCCAACTAAATATTAATCATTCAAAAACTCTATTGCTCAATGTCTTATAGTAGTAGTCATAATAGTATTCTTAGGACACTTTGTGCGCAGTCACAGCTGTTGTTCATATCACTTTACCTGCAAGTCCTTTGTCAACCCTAATTCTTTACTGCTCCAATGTTATTGTTATTTGTATGAGGAATGTTTGTCATGAACTCATTATTTTTTAAATATTTACTGTAATTAATTCTAAAGAATGATATAGTATTTATTACACATTTCTTGACATTTACAAATTGGTAGATCAGAATGCACATTTGTTTTTTAAAATTAAACTCTGGAGAACTGAATTTCCACTACATTAAAAATACATAACGTGTGGCCCTCAGAGACAACTGTTGTTGTGAATTTGAGCCTTACAAAAATAAATTGATTTGATTTGATGATGATTTGATAACAGCACCAACTAAAAAACTCACAAATACGAGACCTTGTTTCCTTTTCAATGCAAAGTTATTTCTTATCGATTTGCTTTATCTCCAATTTCTTTTGCATTGTACAAAACTAAAAAGGCATCTTCATTTTCAACATGATCATCTAAGTATGGCAAAACTTCTTACAAATTCCTGTTCTCGTAATTTATCCATCTTTCTGTCTTTTGAATCATCTGTGATTTTTATGTACTTTATAGCATCAAATTCATGTGTATTACTATCATGCATTTATTCAATTACAGATGTTTTTACTGCTAAAAAATACCATTAGAAACATGCATTCTACTGTGACCAGGCACGCCTCGCCGCAAACCTAACCTGTAGAACATGGCGTCACCTGCTTGTTTCCACGGAGATAGATAATACTGAACTGGTGCATCTTTCCAAAATAAGTAAAAACATCTAAATGAGCAGGTGTCTGACCGTCCACTAGAAAATGTACACAGTGCCCCTTTATAAAGAATAACATTAACGACATTATCATATTACATTATATCTGTGTTGTAGATGACTGTAACTACTTTCTCAGTGAGCCAGCAGAGGACGCTGTTTCGCCTCCTGCATGTTGAATCCAGATCTCCTGGATGGTGTTAGGAGGCTGCAGTTTGAGGACACAGCTCCGAGCAGAGTCGCACTGACAGGTTCAGCTGTGTTCAGCTTCCCCAAATTGCACAGACAAATCTGAATAATGAACAGATTCAGGTTTAAATGTTTTTCTTAATTTTGTTGACATATTAGATACAAAAAGTACAGAAGGGATTTTGGATATTTTATTTTGTAATTGAGTAAACTAGATCTTATCTGGAAAATCTGCTGTAAAAAGGACTCAAGTGACTCACCCCTATGCGGAAGCACTCAACAGCCTCGCTGCTACACGTACGTTTGTTTTTTAGCCCAACTATTTCCGTCTCTTTTGAGCCAGCTCGAACACAGTCTTCCTTTGCCGTCCTTCAGCCAGTACACTGAAGGATCTCGCTAAACACACACCGGCATCTCAACCACGCAGAACGAGGCTGCAGGTGTGATGTAGGACAAAAGGGATGATTGATATGTGGGAGGACTTATCGGCTGTCCACGCCATGAGGAAATGAGATTCAGATGTGGCGCCAAAAAATCCTCCATAATTCCTTTAAGTACAAGACTGTAAAGTTTGGTGAGTGTAGGTGCTGCTTTAAGGGCTGAATTCATGTCTCTGTGGGAGAAAACAGCATTTGAAGTTACAAATGCTGTTTACAAATGGTCTTAGCATTAACTTAGGCGCTGAGGAGCTCCTTTCCTGAGTACAGCCCACGATATCCCATATAACTCAATAAGGTGTTTAAATGAATTTAATAAAACATCTTTAGGTGCAGATTGGACAATGCTGTTGTTTTCAAGTGAGCGTTTGAATCTTGAGCAGGCAAAATGACAAAAAAAATAAATAATTAAAGAGTTTGTTGTCTCGCATTTTAAAATCACATTTCATTAAAAAAAATTAAAAAAAAATGGAAACCCACCACACAGTGAACAGGGCATGCAGGTAAGAGATGGCAACAGGTACAAAATGCAATCTTCCAACTTGAAAAGTCTCTATTCTGTTTATCTGTTTTTTTGCTTCCTTGACCTCTCCATTCCCTATCTGGCAACCTCGCTTATGATGAGAGCGCTAACGGGGCAGGTCTTATAACAAAGAAAACACTGAATTGTGCAAAAGTTTAACTATCAGTTCCACCTTCTCGCCTGCCTCAGGAACACCACGTTCTGGTCTCTGTAGAGCGGTCGTGTTCAGACGTACACCGGGGCAGTGTGGGTCTGACTGGGCGGGGCAGTGTGGGTCTGACTGGGCAAAGCAGCTTCCCTCAGCGCCTCCTGGACACGATTTAAGGCAAACAATGCCGCACGAGTCAAATTCCATCCATCCATCCATTTTCTACCGCTTGTTCCCTTTCGGGGTCGCGGGTGACTGGAGCCTATCCCAGTGACTTCGGGCCTTAGGCGGGGTACATCCAGTTTTAAATAGGTAAATGGACGGAAACGGGTCAGTGCTTGTCCCCCAAAGCCATAACACATTGTTATTCTGCTCTTGCGTTTTCTTGGAGCATTTTCTTGTATAGTCAGTCTTATTCCAATCATAGTTAGTGTAGTTGGAGATGTAATCGCTAACTTATATTCGGGAGCAGGACCACGCCTCAACCTCTAACCTCCCCAGCAACCACACCTCCACTCTTTAACCACGCCTCTTATTACCCAGAAGTCCTATATATGCAAAGGCCAATCCCAGCATCTCTTGTCGTCTCTGCTCTCTCGACAGAGAGACACTCAGTACAGCGCGTTCATTCAAACCAACCATGAGCCATTTTCTCAGATTCTGATCCGTTCCCAATCTGAGCAATTCAGTCTGAAGCATTCAGTCGGTCAGTTCCCCCCAGGACTCACCCAGCGCGATTCCACAGCTCCAAACACCATCAGCTCCTCCGCACCTGAGTCTCTCACGGACCCCACCTCCGGGACACTCCATGTCACCTCCGGGCGTCCACATAGAACACCGACCTCCACTCCACAGCAACGGCCTGGACCCACGCGCTCCTTCTCGCTCTCTGCCCCTCATTTTAACCGGGCGCTATCCGAGCTTCCGGAGCTGGGCACGGCTCCCGCGCCGGCCGGCGCGCTCCGTGCATCGCTCCGTGTGCTGCGCCCAGGCGCGCGTCTCCACTCAGGTGGACATCAGAGACCGTACCGCACCGGGCCGAAGCCGGTGGACATTTCTTTCAGACGCTACGTCAATAAATATCCATGTTTTCGTCAGCCTCACTTCCTGGTTCCACGTCTGTCTGGAGGCGCGCAGTTGATGGCGTCACCATTGCTCCACGGGCCACAGCGCGACCTCTCAGCTCCCCCTGGTGGCGGGAGCCAGGTTGTACAACTCAATTTAAAGCCAGATTAAACAACGTTCATAGGGACTCAGCAATGTCCCAGCTTGTCTTAACAATGTTGAGTTCAAACGCTCCCTCTTTTCTCAAACTTTCTCATCAATTCTCATCACCTTTGCTGCAGCTGCACTCGACTCCCTCAACATGCTTTCCTCTATCCCTCCTCTGTACCTACACTCTACTGCACGTACCATCAACGCACCATCTTCTCTGCGCTGGCTCTTTACCACCCACTATCATTCTGGTTTAAGCTAATCTTTCTTTCGCCCTCTGTTCATGCTGTTCATCGGTCCTACTCTTCTCACGCGAACTCTCAAGCTTCCTTTTCTTTTCTAATGCAACCTTCACACCTCGTAGGCTCACAATTCATGCTTCCACTAAATTACTTTCATGTCACATTGAGCTGTCTGGCTTCGCCGCCACATGTTAGCCAAAGGTATCTTCAAAGATTCTGTTTCTAGCATTGCGGCAGGTTCTCATCTTCTCATTCGCATATTACCTTAAGTAAAAAAATAAATTAAAAAAAATTCCCCAGCTCTGGCTTTTCATGCTACCGCATCTTACCATGTTCGCCTTGCAGCTCAACGCGCAGCCTCAACGCGCAGCCTCAACGCGCAGCCTCAACGCACAGCTCAACGCAACTCTCATCTCTCAGCTCAACGCACAGCTCACAGCTCAATAGCTCAATTCACAGCTACAGCTCACAGCTCAATAGCTCAACTCACAGCTCAATAGCTCAACTCACAGCTCAATAGCTCAACTCACAGCTCAATAGCTCAACTCACAGCTCCATAGCTCAGCTCACAGCTCCATAGCTCAGCTCACAGCTCAATAGCTCAGCTCACAGCTCAATAGCTCAGCTCACAGCTCAATAGCTCAACTTACAGCTACAGCTCAATAGCTCAACTTACAGCTACAGCTCACAGCTCAATAGCTCAACTTACAGCTACAGCTCACAGCTCAATAGCTCAACTTACAGCTACAGCTCAATAGCTCAACTTACAGCTACGGCTCAATAGCTCAACAGCTCAACTTACAGCTACAGCTCAATAGCTCAACTTACAGCTACAGCTCAATAGCTCAACAGCTCAACTTACAGCTACAGCTCAATAGCTCAACTTACAGCTACAGCTCAATAGCTCAATAGCTCAACTTACAGCTACAGCTCAATAGCTCAACTTACAGCTACAGCTCAATAGCTCAACAGCTCAACTTACAGCTACAGCTCAATAGCTCAACAGCTCAACTTACAGCTACAGCTCAGTTACAGCTCCGAGCTACTACTCTCAGCTACAGCCCTCAGCCAACCCACATGTCACAACTTAAAGCTCAGTTACAACTACAGCCCACTCAGAACCCGCTGGCAGCACGCTCGCCCCAGAGCATCCACGCTCGCCCCAGAGCATCCACGCTCGCCCCAGAGCATCCAGAGCATCCACGCTCGCCCCAGAGCATCCACGCTCGCCCCAGAGCATCCAGAGCATCCACGCTCGCCCAGAGCATCCAGAGCATACACGCTCGCCCCAGAGCATCCACGCTCACCCAGAGCATCCAGAGCATCCACGCTCGCCCCAGAGCATCCACGCTCGCCCCAGAGCATCCAGAGCATCCACGCTCGCCCAGAGCATCCAGAGCATACACGCTCGCCCCAGAGCATCCACGCTCACCCAGAGCATCCAGAGCATCCACGCTCGCCCCAGAGCATCCACGCTCTCCCCAGAGCATCCACGCTCGCCCCAGAGCATCTTCGCTCGCCCCAGAGCAGCCACGCTCGCCCCAGAGCAGCCATTCATCCCTCCCTTCATCACTCATCCCGCTCTATTCCCCCCCTCCCCTTCCCCATTCATCCAAACCATTCGACCCCTTCCCCATTCATCCCACATCCCACTCAAGCTTTTCCGCATCCTCAGAGTCCTGCCCGCAGCCACACGCTCGCTCAGAGCCCCGCCCGCAGCCACACGCTCGCTCAGAGCCCCCCCCCACACCAAGCAGTCTCTCTCCGGAACAGTCACCGGGCACCGGGATGCTCATCCATCTCACATTCCCTCCTTCTTTTCAGAAGAAACATCTCTCAACGTGCACCTTATCCACCGCGCATCGGTTGGTGCATTGGAGACCGCTTGGAGCGCTCCGGCCCCTTCCAACCCATTCCAGCTGCCGTGCGTACTACACGGTCCTCAGGCGCTTAGTCTCCTCTACCAGGCATTCACATAATGCCAGAATTATACCCCAAAATCGTTCTGGACATTTTGGGGGTTTGATCAGTCGGAAGGCTTATTCTACACCTCTCTAGTAGATCAATAAGGGATATCTTACTATGCGCAACTCATAATACTCAGTCTATTCCCCTCTATCAATCCATCTCCTGCATTGCTCATACTCAAGTCACCGTAATTGACCAACTCCTACTCTCGATTCACCGTCCCAAATCCGACGCTCTACGATCGCTTCAATTCCTACTCCTCAATACTACTACCCTCATATTTTTCATTCCTCTCATTCTCAATCTCATTCATCTCAATTAAGTTCCCTCATTCATCGCTCATATTGACTTCTTTGCTACCCGCAGCTCGTCAACTCCTAAATCCATGCAAACATTTCGCTCTCCACTCCGGAGCAAGGAGACTCCACCATAAATCCAGTTCTATCGACTGTCCGTTCAATCCTATCACTCCTGCATCTTATTCTCCATCTGCTTCCGTCGACGACCACAAACGCTAAAACACTATTCAAATGTACCAGAATTAACCCTCGTCTCAGTAACGGACGGACTGCTTTCGATTTCATCCAGCTACTCTTCAAGAGTGCTTGGCTATCCAGCTCCTCTTCCCCCGTGCCACTCGTAACATTATTTTCAGCCAGGCTTACGTCAAGATCCAGATCAACTTCCTTCATTTAAATCATTTTGGGGGTTCTGAATCGGCTGGGCTGATTACCCGAGACAGAGCCCCCATCCTGAGCCCAGCCATCTCATTGATCTCTCTCTCATCTCATCGATCTCCCTCTCATCTCATCGATCTCTCTCTCATCTCATCGACCTCTCTCATCGAGCTCTCTCATCAAGCTCCCTCATATCGATCCCCCTCATCGACCTCCCTCATATCGATCTCTCTCATATCGATCTCTCTCATATCGATCTCTCTCATATCGATCTCTCATCGACCCATCATGACTTATCAATAAACAATCTTTCGTATTTCATTGTTGTGGCGTGGTCCTTGCTAGTGAAGTGTAGTTGGAGATGTAATCGCTAACTTAGATTCGGGAGCAGGACCACGCCTCAACCTCTTACCTCACCAGCAACCACACCTCCACTCTTTAACCACGCCTCTTATTACCCAGAAGTCCTATTTATGCAAAGGCCAATCCCAGCATCTCTTGTTGTCTCTGCTCTCTCGACCCCACCCTCCCACCCCATGTCTCTATCATCGTCACCTTAACACATAACCATCCATGGAGGGGGGGTTCTGAATCGGCTGGGCTGATTACCCGAGACAGAGCCCCCATCCTGAGTCTCGACCCAGCCATCTCATTGATCTCTTTCTCATCTCATCGATCTCCCTCTCATCTCATCGATCTCTCTCTCATCTCATCGATCTCTCTCTCATCTCATCGATCTCTCTCTCATCTCATCGATCTCTCTCTCATCTCATCGATCTCTCTCTCATCTCATCAATCTCTCTCTCATCTCATCGATCTCCCTCTCATCTCATCGATCTCCCTCTCATCTCATCGATCTCCCTCTCATCTCATCGATCTCTCTCTCATCTCATCGATCTCTCTCTCATCTCATCAATCCCTCTCATCGAGCTCTCTCATCGAGCTCCCTCATATCGATCTCTCTCATATCGATCTCTCTCATATCGATCTCTCTCATATCGATCCCTCTCATATCGATCTCTCATCGATCTCTCATCGACCCATCATGACTTATCAATAAACATTCTTTCGTATTTCATTGTTGTGGCGTGGTCCTTGCTAGTGAAAAGCAATCAGGAAAAAGACAGAATCCTCATTTATCACTGGGACGCTTCTGCCTGCCATGTTTTTTGGTCTCCTTCATGAATCTTTCCCCGACACTTTCAAACTGTGTTTTAGCTTCATCAATAACATTTGTGTCACATTGTGGGAGGAACACCACCTGTCAAACAAGATCTCCTTTTATCGCACAAAATTAACATAAGTTTTATTGTTGTTTTTCCGCAATCTACGAAACCTTTGTCAATAAGCTTCTGGGACAAGTTCATAAGCATGAAGAATAGCAGATTAAACTTTATTAAAATCCAGACTATTGTAAGACAATTTATATTTTTATTCGATTTTGGATGGAACTATTTGTGGGGCGGAAGAATATTGCTAACGGGTGGTCACGAAAGTAAAGGTGAAGAGAGTTCGGGCAATGATATTAACGTGTTGAATGAAAGTTCGGAGGCGATAAATAAAAAGCCTTTCCTGAGGAGCAATTATTTTACACCCACGACAAACGAACACCCGCACAAGAACGCGTGTTACACTATCCTCAGCGGAGAGCGGTGCTTAGGCCTTTGCCACTTAATGTGCAACATAGCAATAAGGTCCACATTTCTTTTGGTCATTTCAGTGTGTCAGCCACTCTTTCAAAAAAAATTAAATATTTGTCAACATCTCTCATTAAATTTAGGAACTAAACGAATATTTTTACTTACATCAAACTCCTTAGCTCTGGGCTCATGAGAACGAATCCCAAGCTCCAACTCAACAAGTTTAATTTTTGTTTGCGTTTACAATTTCTTCTGCTCCAACGTGCTGGCAAAATGCAAGTTCCAGCTCCTTTAAACGAACCGCCTCATCTGGCGCCCCAGACGAGGACAAACGTGGGCCTTTAGGCACGAAAAAACTCCACACTCAACCAATGCTGACAACAACTCTTCTTTTATCACAGCCTTTTTAGCTTGCTTTGTGACAACTGTGAAAAGTGTCCAAAGTGGGCGTATTAACAAACTCATCCAGGTCAAACTCCATCTTGACCCAGAATCCTGCACTCTACCAAAAAAACAAAGGCAAACGCACAACCAAAACCCAAACACAAATAACTTGCAGCCGAAAACCTACTCTACCTGCACACAAGAGTGATGACTTACGAGAGAGAGAGCAGCACATCCGGGCGCTCCATTTAAAGGCTCCAGGGTGCACAAAACGGCAAGATCATGAAACAATACCTATCAAAACCAGGATATATAAAAAGACTAATTTAACAAAAAGAACAGGAAAAATATGAATACAATCAATAAGGGAAAAAGGTGCTCAAACCTAACAGGCGCCACGCACGCCCAGTCGATCACAGCCAGCCCTGGTGAGGAGTCCAGGGAAATGTGCTTGTCAATATCAATGGCGGCCCTAGCCAAATTAGCCGTGAGGTTGCCATTTTTGGGCAAACTACCAAAGAGTTGTTTTCGCCGGATAGTTTAAAATTTGGGGTAGAAGCCGAGCTTGCTTTCGTAGAAGAGTGTGAGAAATTGTCCCGGGCTCTTGGGAGAGGTGAGAGAACTGAAATAATGATTTTCCAGGAAACAATGGTCAGTTGGGGCTTTCCATATGGAGATAAAAGGTAGATTCTGGAACACTGGGGGCTCGGTTTGGGGTAAGGAAAGGGCCAAAGTGAAGGAGAGCAAAGTGGTCATAAACAGATAAATAGATGTATCGTATTGGATGTGTACAAGAAATATGGAAAAATAATATAATTGAAATAGCTATAAAAAGTGAAGAATTGAAATCTCAAGATGATACTCATAAAATAATAAAATTGAAATATTATATATACCAAGGAGATGGTGGTGGACTTCCGCAGACACCACTCCACTGCCCCCTCACCAGTGAACATCCAGGGACGGGACATTGAGAGAGTGGACTCATACAAGTACCTGGGTGTTCATCTGAACCACAAACTGGACTGGACTCACAACACAGACGCACTGTACAGGAAGAGCCAGAGTCGGCTCTACCTCCTGAGGAGACTCAGGTCTTTTGGAGTGACAGGGCCACTCCTGAAGACCTTCTATGCCTCTGTGGAGGCATCAGCCCTCGTGTGCAATACTGTCATAATAATGTTCAATACCGTCAATAATGACGCGGTCTTGCCCCACCGCCCGTCAGTTTGGAGATTCGAGGAAAGGAGATAGTCTGTACTATAGCTAAACACTGCGGGAATCAATCAAAAAAACACTCTGGGTACATATATGAAGCACAAATAGCAATGTAAGAAGGTTAAAAGCTCTGAAAAGTCGATTTTGCATGTTATGGGACCTTTAATAACAAATAACCAGTGGCGGCTAGTGGTGCAAAATATAGGGGGGGCTATTTGACATGACCGTGTTTTTGCTTTTTTTAAATGTCCAAAATTGAATATTTAACATGGATACATATTTTAAATCCACATTTATAAACTTTATCATTTATCAACTGAATGAATTAAGTAAACACACTTTATTTCCACTTTTGGTAATGATAATACAATGACTTAGAGGCAGATACCATTTGTGAGAAAATACATTTGACATAATATGGCATCTGATTCATACAGTATAAAGTATTCTGTGCATCTGTGAATATGTCTTGTCGCTTATGATGGGGAAATTACACTTTGCTTCAGTACGACGTACGCGTTGATAAAACGATGGTAGTTTGATAGACCTTGCTCACCTCAAGTCCCTGAACATCCTTTGGTATGTTTATCAGTAGAAGCTATGAACTCTCCAAATAATGTCACCTGTCGCGGCATGTTTGTTTACTCAATCCACATGGTCCACTGGCCCTGGGGGCCCTACGGCACATCCCATCCAACCATTACGCCAGCACCATGCAGACTCAACTCGCTCAACCAGGAAGTGATTTAAACAACGTTCTGATTGGCTGCTGTAAATGGCTATTCGCGTTACATTTCACAACAAACAAAGTCATGAGTGTCTGATGTCATGGATGTTGGCCTAATACTCGTTGCTGAGAGAGATTTTTAGCATTTCAAAACAATTCCTGTTAATTAACGATGTATTGAAGCTTCAAAGCAACAAAAACAAAAACCTATTTTGAGATGATCCCTTACCCTGAACTACATGTCGTAAGACGTAAACATTGAAAACACGGCGTGTGGCACTTCCGCATATGGCCCGCGCAGAAAGCTGGAGAAAGCGCCCATTTTCGATGGCATTTCCCATAGTGACGTAAAAATCCCCATTGCTTTTCTATGGGGCTCACGGAAACGTAAAAAAGTGATGCAGGCTGCAGACAAAGTATCATATATATATATATATATATATATATATATATATATATATATATATATATATATATATATATATATATATATATATGGATATATATGATTATTTTACGTATTTAAACTAATAAGAATATAAGATAATTCCGAACAGATTATATTGTTTTTAGACAAAATTGACGTACTGATTGGCTGATTGATAGGGGGTCCATTAAGGGCGCTAGGGCGCCCTTAATGGACCAGCCGCCGATGCAAATAACTAACGCTAATTTTCAAGCTGGTTGCCATTACTGCCGTTTCCTCCCTCCTGTTATAGCGTCCGTGTTTGCAGGAGCTCTAGACACATAATGTTGACACTGAGTTCCACATCAGACCCACCATCAGAAGAACATACACACTCATCCTCTGTGCTCCTGCTGAGTTTCCCTTTGTAACAGAATCCTCATTTATGGTATTCAACATTAGCGGAGCTCTGCAGGGCTGCTCAGTGTAACACATACAGTCAAACCACGTGTCATAGTAGTCCACGTCGTCCTGGGACAGTCCTCCTCTCACCACCAGGGGGCCCCCTCTCCACAGCCTCTCTATGCGGTACCTCCTGTGGTCCAGGTGCAGGAACACGTCGCTGTCCCACTGCTTCCTCACACAGCGGCCCCGTCTCTGCCACAGGGCCTCACTGCACAGCTGCGTCGCCGTGGAGACGTTCAGGATGTAGTTGTTCATCACTTGCTCCAAGTGGCGCCGTGCGTCGAAACAAGAGTCCTGCGGTGAGCGACAGAGGGGAGATGTCACACACCTGGAGAAGTGCATGCTTTTGTCCACTTTATGAATGTTTCGAGTGAGTGATTGGTGGAGGTTGGAGAGACAATATATTTATAGATCATTTTATTTGGACTGTAGCCTGACGTTTTCGGGCGATGGAGTCACACATTTTTATTTTGTCAACTAATTCTTAAGATTGTAAGGATGTATGTGGCCCTGTGGCCCTCAGAGGCAACTGTTGTTGTGATTTTGGGCCTTACAAAAATAAATTGATTTGATTTGATTTGTATATGGAATAAAGATCTAACGGTCTATATCGGTTGGAAATACATCAAGCTAATATTTGCACTTTTAGCATATCGCGGATCAGCCTAAATTTTCCAGCGCAAAACAACATTTTGTTTTGACCAGCGTGCTGCCTGAAGATTATGCATAAAGCTTTTTTTTAAGACTGCACGAAACGGGACAGCCCTTGAATTACATTGTTTGGGGAAAATGATAAAAATCGGTCCCGCAAATGAGTCCAAAAATATCTATTTATCTGGATTCTAATTTTTTTTTTTTCAGTTTTCAGAGGAATACACCATGTTTTAGCTGTATTTAATATTTGTAATTGTATGAATTCCTGTGAACTTGTGGCAAGGCAATTGAGGTCAGATACGGGATCTGGACATAGAGATAGAGGGATAGACATTTTGAGAGCATTTAATCGATGCACAAAGCAAGTTTTTAGTTGACCAAGAATTGCTTTAGTCAACAGCCCTACATTTTCAACATAAAATGTTTCTTCTTATTTTTTTGTTTTCAGATTGAAGACAGTTCTCAGTCCCTTTACCTTAAGGGCTGGACAATATGGAGAAAACATTTTAATTTTGACCTGGTCCCTGTGACAACCTCCTTTTCTGGTGAAATTGTCATTTTGTGAGTCACTAATGTCCTGTTTAATGCAGCCTAATGCTTAAAAACAAACTATTGGTTAAGTATCTGTCATGCTCAGTGAGTGACAGGGTTAATATAGCCAATTTCTGAAGATTGATCAAACTATGTTTACCTTATATATAATATAGAATAGAATACAGTAAGTGCACATGAATTGCGATAAAATCAAAATCTTGATCCTGCTCCAAGAAAATTGTGAAATACATGTTGGCATGTCGCCCACTCCTACTCTACCTCATCAGCAGCAGAAACATTCAACTCTGCTGATCTCTGGAGCGTTTAATGGTTAAAGTCTTTTTTTGAAAAATCCGCCTTTCACTGATCACTTTTAGTACTACACATCATTAATTTATCTTCTGCACTTAAAACAGCTTGAAAACAGAGTTGCTATTATAAATTGAAAATATACGTCCTAAACTCATACCCAAAAGAGTTTAGGTAAATTGGAAAGGAAATTAAAAAAAATTGTGAGGAAAACAGTTTTTACCCTTATTTTATTTACAGCAAAATGATGTTGCCGTGTTGCAAGCTATAACATATTTTATTTGTCATAAAAGTCACTATGGGGTAAGGTAAAGATTTAAACAGGGGTGCATAGTACCAAAATAATACATATTTGTTTCTGTTCGTCAATATAAAATTCCCATAGAACATTTATATACATATATATATATATATATATATATATATATATATATACATATATATATATATATATATATATATATATATATATATATATATATATATATATATATATATATATATGTATAATATAAAAGGGCTAGCCCCGATACACGGCAACGGCCTCATGGTCGCACCAATCCACGCATTCATTTCCCAGAACCGGGCACATCCAATCATTCAACCCCTTCCCCATTCATCCCACATCCTACTCAAGTTTTTTCTGCTTCCTCACCAGGGTCTCAGCTGGCACCGGGACGCCGTCTCTCCCCAAGACTGTTGCCAGGCACCAGGACGCCGTCTCTCTCCGGAGCAGTCACTGGGCACCGGGATGCTCATTCATCTCACACTCCCTCCTTCTTTCTCAGAAGAAACATCTCTCAGCGTACACCTCAATCCATCATGCATCAATTGATGCATCGAAGACCGCTCAGAGCTCTCCAGCCCCTTCCAACCCATTCCACGCACTAGACAGTCCTCAAGTGCTAGTTTCCTCTACCAGGCATTGAGATCATCCCACAGAATATACCCCACTATCGTTCCGGACATTCTTTGGGGGTTCGATCAGTCAGAAGGCACTTATTCAACACCTCTCTAGTAGATCAATAAGGGATATTCTACTATAGCGCACCTCATAATACTCTAGACTCTCAGTCTATTCCCCTATCAATCACCCGCATCGTCGATACTCAAGACACCATAATCGTAACTCCTACTCTCAATTCACCATCCCAAATCCGACGCTCTACACCGAACTTCGACATGCACCAGTATTAATCCTCATCTCAGTAATCAACAGACTGCTTTAGATTCCATCCAGCTACTCTTCAAAGTGTCTTTGACTATCCAGCTTCCCCTTCCCTCGTGCCACAGTAACATTATTTTCAGCCAGGCTTACGTCGAGATCCAGATCTTCCTTCATTTTAAATGATCTTTGAGGGTTCTGAATCAGCTGAGCTGATTACTCGAGACAGAGCCCCCATCATGAGTCTCTACCCAGCCACCTATCATCACTCCATCATCACTCCATCATCGCTCCATCACCGCTCCATCATCGCTCCATCATCGATCCATCATCGATCTTTCATTACTATTATCAATAAACATTATTTCGTATTCCATTGTTGTGGTGTGGTCCTTGGTAGTGAAGTGTAGTTGACGACGTTATTCGTTAACTTGGGTTCGGGAGCAGGACCACGCCTCAACCTCTTCTGCAGCAACCACACCTCCACTCTTTAGCCACGCCTCTAATTACCCTGAAGGCCTATATATATACAGGACAATCCCAGCATCTCTTGTTGTCTCTGCTCTCTCGACACCTTAACACATTCATCTTAACACATCACCATCTATGGAGGGGGGTTCTGAATTGGCTGGGCTGATTACCTGAGACAGAGCCCCCATCCTGAGTCTCTACCCAGCCAACTATCAGTGATCCATCATCGATTCATCATAGATCCATCATCTATCCATCATCGATCCTTCATCACTATGATCAATAAAACATTATTTCGTATTCCATTGTTGTGGCATGGTCCTTGCTAGTGAACTAAAATGTACCGGTATATAAAAAGTTTGTATTGTTTTGACAAAAAAAAATCAATGCCAAAAGTGGCTCAACTTACCCCTGTTTTCCCTACAGTTTGTCCTCTGCCACTTGAAAAACTGTTTTGACCTGTGTTTACTACCTCATTGTCAGTGATGTTCATGTCTCCCCAGGACACGACTCCAGCTGCACCCAGAGCAGACGCCTCTCCGATGGTGTTCACCAGGTCGAACTGAAATAGGTGAAGTCAAACATAGAACACTGTCCATTCTTTGCAGGTTTCAAGGTTTTTGCAGAGTGAGATAGAGACAAAGATTAGGTTTATCTACCCCTGAACTGAATAAAAGCCCAAACATATATATACACGCGATCACCTGTTGAGCGCTACTTCCAGTGCCGTGACGGCAACAAGACAGAATTACGGAGCAGACAGGATTCAAACACACTGCGGGGGTCATTGTCTCGCATCAGTCCTAGATGGGACAATCTCATTGCACAGAAACATGCGCAGGGCTCCCACTGATTCAGCCTGTGGTGAGTTGTAATTTTTATGCACTCGTTTTTGCCATATTTATCTGATGAGCTTCCACCAGTCAGAAGAACAGTGAGGACTCGTGCAACTGTAGGTTATGTTACTCCAATTTGGATCTTTTGGTATAGTACATTTAATAATGTACAAACACGTCTTTTGAGAACATTTCGCCTTCCGAGCTGAATCGAATGGAAGCCTAAGCCCAAGTTAACCTGACCGCGACATAAACTGGCACACCGGTCCGTGAAAATAAAACCTACATTATTCCGGTCCGTGGTGCAAAAAAGGTTGGGGACCCCTGCTCTGCACTACAGACCTCAGATACAACACGGCCAGCTGTGTCCTGCAGAAGTTCTCTGACGACTCTGCCATCATCGCACTCATCACGGACGACGATGATGCGGAGTACAGAGGACTGGAGCAGGACTTTGTGGACTTGGGTCAGCGGAACCACCTCCTCATCAACGCGGGGAAGACCAAGGAGATGGTGGTGGACTTCCGCAGACACCACCCCACTGCCCCCTCACCAGTGAACATCCAGGGACGGGACATTGAGAGAGTGGACTCATACAAGTACCTGGTGTTCATCTGAACCACAAACTGGACTGGACTCATAACACAGATGCACTGTACAGGAATAGCCAGAGTCGGCTCTACCTCCTGAGGAGACTCAGGTCTTTTGGAGTGACAGGGCCACTCCTGAAGACCTTCTACGACTCTGTGGTGGCATCAGCTCCTGTACGGTGTGGCCTGCTGGAGCAGCAGCATCACAGAGAGGGAGAGGAGGAGGCTGGACAAAGTCATCAAGAAGTCCAGCTCCGTCCTGGGCTGTGCTCTGGACTCGGTGCAGGAGGTGGGGGACAGAAGGGTCCTGGCTAAACTCACATCTATGCTGGACCATGAGTCTCACCCTCTGCAGGACACTCTGTCCGCTCTGGAGAGCAGCTTCAGTGAGGCTGTGTGAAGGAGACGTTTCATAGGTCTTTCCTTCCTGCTGCTGTCAGACTTTACAACAAACACTGTTAGCCCTGAACATGTGTCACTCATGTGCAATAGTGTCATAATCATGTACAATACTTTGACATATTGTCAATGATCTTGGTGCAATATTCGCTGTCCGTATAACAACTGTAAATAAGAGTTTTACTATTGTTATTATCATTTTTTATTAAGAGTATAAGAGGTTTTTAATAAGAGCTTTTCTACAAGAGTGTGTTTATACTTCTGTACTTACTTTATGTTGCAACATTGGAATTTCCCCATTGTGGGACAAATAAAGGCTTATCTTATCTTAAAATGAAAAAATACCAATCTTCTCCTTCATCCTGTGCCTCACAAACATTCGCGCCTGCATCGAGTCCTGCAGCACCTCCTCCAGATAAATAGACGGGTACAAGGCTGTAGATGCGTTCCACAACCACAAGAGATTATCGTTTCTCGCTTTCTCAATATCTGGACATTCCCCTGTATAACCCACCATGTCTTGATTAAAATCGTAGTTATAACAATCTGGATACAGATAGTAACCCCATTGTCTTTTGGGCCTCATCTTTTTCCCAAGGTTTATCGATCGGAGAAAGTATCTTTTCGCGGCACGTTCAAAGACTATCTTGGCACGAGCTTCTGCTTCATCGTCGGTTAACGAAGCAGTTTTATTCTTGACCTTTGCGATAGAGATCTCTTTATAGATATTCTTGCTTCCCCAGTTTCGAATCCATTGCGGCCTCCACTCTTCAAAGTCCAAAATGGCAAGTCCCGGATTGTCGACAGGGATGTAGTATTCAATATCGTCTTCTGCATGATCACGGTGCTCCTTCAAATCAACCAGCTGGGGCAAGCCATCGTCGTACATTTCGCCAGTGTCTTCGTCGATGTATGGGAAAATGCCATATCGATCAGTGTAGAATATGGAGATGGGTTGGTTGGTGGCTGCTTTCAAAGTGCTGCTGATGAGGTGGAAGTGGGATAAGTCCAGAGTCACCCCGAATCGGACCTCGCACAGCTCAGAAGGGACATTCCACATGAAGAGGAAAGGGTGACCTGGGTCTGTGGGAGGGTCAGTTCTGGGCAAAGCCAGAATGCAATTCAGTAAGAAGAAAATTGTAGAGATTGAGGTGAAATATTTGAGATGCTTCATGGTGAAAAAGGAGTTGGATCTAGAGAGGAAGAACAGAAAGAGTTTGATCTGTATGAGGACGGCTTATCTAGATATGAGAAGACATATACAACATAACAAAGGCACAGCATAATTTATTTTGGTCTTAAAAATGCTTTTTGTCACAATGGCATTTGTATTTTATGCTTCAGATATTACAATAATTTAAACAGATTTACGTCAAAGCTCCCCCTGCTGACAGCAATAGGCATTACCCATGGAAAAATAAACTGCAAAGCAACCATGTTGCAACATGACCGGCATGATAATATATGCAGTTGTAGTTAAACCAATTTGACTATAAAATGCTCAGAACAAGTCTGATTTTGCATAGGCAAGGCAAGTTTATTTGTAGAGCACAATTCGTACACAAGGAAATTCAAAGTGCTTCACAAAACAGGGAAAATCATTTAAATCACATGACAAAAATAACAAAACCTTAATTTAAGATAAGATAAGATAATCCTTTATTGTCCCACATGGGGAAATTTCATTGTTGCAACGCAGGTAGATACAGAGGTAGATACAGAGGAAAAGAACAGATAACTTATAGGAAGTTTGAAAAACACTCTCAGTAGAAGATCTCTTATAAACAAAAACTCCTATAGACAAAACTTTAGGTTACTTTCGTAACCCCGGTTCTCTGAGTAGCATGAGTGAGATGTCTCACTATGGGATACGCCCCCTCGCGCGTATTCACAGAAGCACAATACCAATACATTGGCATTTGCAGCGTCATGACGTCAGCACCCCCTATAAATGCCATGTACATGACGCTGCCCGTCATTCAGTAAGCAAACCTCTTCTCGCTTCCCCCATCAGCAAGAAAGGCTGTCTGGTGAGACATCTCACTCATGCTACTCAGAGAACCGGGGTTACGAAAGTAAACTAAAGTTCTCTTTCATAGCATTCGTTCGATGTCTCACTATGGGATATTGAGACTCCCATATTGCCAGACAAGCTTACCGTAACGACCCAACGCCAACCAAGCCCCCTGAGGGAGCCTGAGATCAGGGCAAGTCCTGAGGTGAACCGACGCTAAGGACAGCGTGGGACAAACTCTGAGACGTGACGTCCAATCTGTAAAACTGATCCACCTGTCGAAATGATCTAGTCCTTTCAACGTAGGTGCTCAGAGCCCGGACCGGACATAACTTATGCAATCGCTGCTGCTCAGCAGTAGTGTGGGGTGGGGGCTGAAAAGCATCCACATCCACCTGGGTAAATGTACCAACCACTTTTGGGACAAAGGCTGGATTAGGCCGCAAGGTCACCCTGAGACAATCAGGACTGAACCGCATACAAGCGGGATGCACTGACAGAGCGTGAATATCACTGACACGTTTTGCCGTGGCCAAGGCCACGAGTAAAACGGTTTTGAGTGACAACAACTTCAGGTCAATGTCCTCCAATGGTTCAAAAGGATGAGCAGCGAGAGCTTGCAGCACAACCGCCAGATCCCATGATGGTGACATGGGTTTGGACACAGGCAACAATCTCCTGGCACCCTTCATGAATCGACAAACCAGCGAATGCTGGCCCACAGTCTTTCCCTCAAAGCCAACATGGCATGCGGAAAGTGCAGCCAGATAAACCTTGATAGTGGAGAACGCCCTCTTTTTTTATCAATAAGGTCCTGCAAGAATGACAGGATGACATTCAGCGGACAATCAAAAGGGATCACTCCCGCCTTAAGGCACCATTCCTCAAAAACTCTCCACTTATGGTCATAGAGAGACCTCGTGGATGCAGCCCTGGCGCTCTGAATGGTATTAACCACATTCTTAGGCAAGCCAGCCGCTGTTAGATTTAACCACTCAGGGGCCAAGCCTTCAGCGCGAGCCGCTCGGGGTGAGGATGAAATATTTGCCCTTTCGCTTGTGTCAGGAGGTCCCTGCGCAGGGGAAGGGCCCAAGGGCACCCCTGCAGCAGCTGTTTCACCTCCGCCAGCCACGGCATGGATGGCCAGTGCGGGGCGTTGTTCCCTCACCCTGTGAAGGGTGGAGGGAATCAACGCGAGTGGAGGAAAAGCATAGAGCGGCACTCGGGGCCACTCGTGGGAGAGCGCGTCCACCCCCAGTGGCGCACGGTGATCGTGCAGGGAGAAAAACAGAGGACAGTGAGAGTTCTCTGCTGACGCATACAGATCCACTGCTGCGTGACCAAACCTGATCCAAATCTGGTTCACTACGCAGGTGTTCAGGCGCCACTCTCCGTATATAAGGGATTTCCCCGGGAGAGTAGATCTGCGGCCACATTCTGTACGCCAGGTACATGTGTTGCTCTCAAAGAGAGAAGATGCACACTGCTCCATAACAGAAGTTTGCGAGAGAGTGCGAGCAGGCGATGGGAACGTAGTCCCCCCTGCCGATTTATGTGAGCCACTGTGGACGTGTTGTCCGTCCTCACCAGCACATTGTGCCCCCTGAGGAACGGGAGAAAACGTTTCAGTGAAAGAAACACCGCCATAAGCTCCAGGTAGTTTATATGCGTGTGACGGAGGCGAGGGCTCCAAACGCCGTTCACGGGTCTGCCCTCGAACACCCCGCCCCAGCCTGAGAGGCAGGCATCTGTGGTGACCACCTTCCAGGTTGTTACCGTGCCCAGGCTCACCCCCTCGGTTAAAAGGCTCGTCCTTTTCCACACACGTAACGCAAGCGCACACCGGTGAGTAATCGTTACCGTGCGCCTCCGGTGACGTACGGGATCCAGCTGGAGTGCGCGCACCCAGAGCTGGAAACTCCGTATGTAAAGCTTGCCCAGCTTTACCACAAGTATCACCGATGCCATCAGACCCAAGAGTCTGAGGCAAAGACAGTATAGAACCCGTTTCCCCGGAGTGAAACGGTTCAAAGTGTCTGTGAACGTGCGCACCCTCTCCAGGGAGAGGCGGGCCATGTAACTGACAGAGTCCAGGGTCAGACCCAGAAAAGTGATGCTTTGACTGGGCTGTAAGACACTCTTGGTTGTATTTACCACAAACCCTAAGTCCTGCAGGTGAGCGAGTACAATCTGTGTGTAAGGGACAGCCTCCTGCTGTGACGGTGCCAGCAGGAGCCAGTCGTCCAGTTACGTGGCCAGGCGGATGCCCTGCTCTCTGAGCCGAGCAAGAGCCGCCTCCGTACATTTTACGAAAAACTCTCGGGCTCAGAGAGAGCAGAGAAAGGGAGCACCGTATACTCGTATGCCACGCCTTGGAACAGAAACCTTAGGTATTTTCTGTGAGGCGGATATATTGGGATATTAAAATATGCATCTTTCAGATCGATTGACGTAAACCAGTCGCCCGAACGGATCAAGCGAATCAGACCTGAGTGCGTAAGCATTCTGAACTTGTATCTTCTGAGATATGAATTCAATGCTCTTAGATCCAGAATAGGGCGGAGCCCGCTCCCCCCCTTTTTTGGGACAAGAAAATACCTGGAATAGAAGCCGCTTCGCTTCTGATCCGATGGTACCATCTGTATCGCATTTTTGTCCAGCAGAGAGGAAATCTCTTCTGCTAGGATCACGGCAGAATTCCCTTGAGCTTGACAAGGGATCAGGCCATTGAACGTGGGAGACGTAGTGGCGAACTGAAGCCTGTAGCCTCGGTCTAACGTTCTTAGAATCCACTTTGATTTCGTGCATTTTTTCCAGCTGCTCTGTCTCAGAAACAGAATGCGTGGCTCCTGTTGTTGCCGTCATTCGCAATGCTCTGCCGCCCTCTAGTGGCGGAGGATTGCCGGCACGACCAGGAAGGACTGCGCATGCGCGACCTGATGGCGCCGGGACAGTGTGCCGGGGCCCCAGGGGAAAATGGCGGCTCCCCCTGCTGACCAGGGGTGGGACCGCCGTGTGCCTCGCAAAATGGGGGCCATTGATATATTTTTTCATTGAAATGTACTGCGCCCTCGGCCTTGTGCCTGGTTGGGTCAGTGAACATTTTATTTTCATTTTCAACAAATGTGTGTGTGTGCTTATGAGACTCGGGTGTAGTAAGGAACTCCTCAACCCCGAATCTCTCTCCCTCCGGGCTGGGGGCCGCAGAACGCGCGCCCGGTCCAGGCTGGGCCGAGGGGGACACAAAACAGGGGGAACCACCTGTGGCACACTTGTAACAACAGGGACAGGCGAACTCAGAACGGTGCCGTCCTTGTCCAAAAGCAGTAGTGTAGACTGCTAGGACGCCTTCTTCCTCCTCCTCGGCTGGTGCGACCCGCTCTGAGGCGGTGGCACAGCCTTAGTGTTGGGGGGCCCCGTAGTTTTCTTTGGCCACACACGTCTGATCTCCTGGGGACCAGTCGGTGCCGTGGCAGGGGCCTGTGGCGCTGGCCGTCGTGGGATGCGGAAGGGAACGTTAGAGTCATGCCTGGGACCCGAACGAGGTGTATTAAACCTCGGGCCCGTCTGAGCAGCGGCCATCTTGCGCGGAAGACAGAGCTGAAGCGTTTCGTCTTCTCGCTTCTTGGCCTCGCACCTTAGCTGCACAGAAGCAAGTGCAGAGCCAAATATTCCCTCCGGAACCACCGGCATGTCCAAAATGTCTCCTTTTCCAAAAATCCAAAAATCTCCTTTTCCTTGTCGGACAGATTGGTCAAGTTTAACCACCCCGCCCTCTCCTGTATCATCAACATAGCCATACTTTTACCCACAGCTTGCACAGCACAGCGCTGGATGCGCAGGCATATGTCTGTAACTGTGGTAACGTCCTCCCACACGCGTGGGTCTGGGACGTGGGCCATGTCCGTGAAAAGCTCTGCTTGGTAACATAGAGGTCAACATAGAGGTGACATTAAGAGCCCTCACGGCCAAAGCGGCTGCTTTGTAGGCTCTTTCAGTCATGGCGGACTGAAAGCGGTCAGCCTTGGAGGGGTGGGCGGGTGCTCTGGTGGACGTGGCCGAGAGCTTCGGATGAAGATGGGCCGCCACCATGGGCTCGGTGCGTGGCATGCGCGCCATGCCGAGCTTATCCATATCAGCAAAATCCAGGGAAGAAGCCCCCAATATGGGGTTCTTGCTGGAGAAAGGTTGGTCCTTCCAGGAGACTGACACCTCCTCGAGGAGCTCCGGGAAGACCGGGAGAAGTTGCCGCGCTGCTCGCTTTGCTTGGGGTAATTTCTTCCCCTCGTAACGAGAGGCGGCGACAGGCGGCCAGGAGATATCCAGTCTCTCCGCGGCGCGTTTACACACGTCATGGAGATCTGAACTTAGCGGCGGCTGTGCAGCCCCTCTATCCTCTCTGACCTGGGCCGTGAGCGGAGAGCCTTGGGCAGAGGGAACGAAGGAGGAAGAGTCCTCATCGTCTTCTGAGACCAAACACCCGTCCCCAAAGGAGCCGTCATCCTCCTCGTGGTGGAGGAGAAGTGGCTCGTCTTCGCGCGGGGTATAAAGTTCCAACGCAGAGCTCCGGCTCCGGTCCAGCGGTGCCAAGTCAGACTGAACCGCGGCTCCGAGCTGGTGTGCTGCGGTAGCGGGTTCAGTCATGACCGGGTCCTTCTCCGACAGGCTAGCTTGGCGTGCTAGTCTGCGGCGGAGACTTTTTTACCGTGTACCGGGAGCAGTGAGGGCAGGAGCCGGGATTGTCAAGTGCAAAGCGGGCATGTTTTAGCCCGAGGCACGTCGAGCAGACCTGGTGTGTGTCTTTGCTCGACATTTTATTCCCGCAGGTGCAGAGCCTTGCGCCGTCCGGGTCCATCTCCGTGGTGGGAGAGACCGTTAGTTTTGCAGCTGTCATGGTTGTTACCTGGAGTGGTAAGAACAGGAATCACTGAATAGTCAGCGCAAAATGTCCGTCCTGTGTGGAGACAGGAGGTCGTGTCAAAACCCCTAACGCTCGGCGGCAGAGGTGTTAGCTCTTACCTGTGAGCAGTTCAGCTAGCGGGTTTCAGACACGAAGTGCAGTAACTTGGCCAGTAAAGCGAGAAGAGGTTTTTGAATGACGGGCAGCGTCATGTACGTGGCATTTATAGGGGGTGCTGACGTCATGACGCTGCAAATGCCAGCCTCTCAGGGCTGGCGTATTGGTATTGTGCTTCTGTGAATACGCGCGAGGAGGCGTATCCCATAGTGAGACATCGAACGAATGCTATGAAAGAGAACCTCCCATTTCCCAACAAGGGATGGAGGGGAAAAATAAAAAATCATTCAATTTAACAGTTTTGCTTGCATGAATCATACATTTTGTTCGTGCTTAGTGATCCGCCAGATGGAAAAACCAAATATCTTGGTCCACACTGGCAGACACTGCAGACACTCTTTCCCATAAGCATTTGACATTGCCAGAGTGACAGGTGTCTCCGGGATGGGCACATCGCTTTTAGATGGATTCTTTCCCATGTTTGACCGTCCCAGATGTCAACGCGCTATCTGCCTCTGCACACGTCTGTATTTATCTTTTATGACTTTCGACAGCTCCACCTTATGTGTGGCGCTTTTGTACCTTAAACAATGGACCCATTCTTGTCTGCCCCCTCCTTAGATTTAGCTTTCGCTAATCTAATTGTCCCAGACAAAACTCACATAGGTCTTTTTCAGATTCCACCTTTCTGAGAGTCAGAGGGAGGTGATCTTGAAAACAGGATTAACAAAGTGTGAATGAAGCTAAGTACAACTCCAGGTTTGTTTTTGATGAGAAAACAGTGACCTAATTCTTTGTAAGATATGTACAATAATAAATGCAATAATTTTAGTATTATAGTATCAGATCTCTTAGAATCAATAAATTGGTAGATCAGAATACACATTTGTATTTTAAAATGAACAATTGATGAGCATTTACCTATGTTATATTTATGTTCCCTCATCAAAAACATGGAGTTGTATTTTGCTTCATTCTTCATTAATCCTGTTTACGAGGTTGTCTTCTTTGAGCCTCAGAAACACTTAATTGAAATGTTCCTCTTGTTGCATCACAGGTGAAAATCTGGACTTCTCCTGTGCAGTTTTTAAGTCCATAAACCATCACCGGACTCATTCTGCGCTCAGATTGTGTCCATAACAAATGCATTACTTTATTAGCAATAGAATAGTATTCATGATGCCTAAGGGCAAAATGTATTTATCTTTTCATTGTTCATAGCCACTGTTGATAACAGAGAGCACTCCAATGTCTCATTGGGAACAGAGATGTAGTTTGTGAAGTTTTCTAAATGTAGACAATATTTTGAGTAAGAAAATAATAAAGCCAGTTAAAGCCAATAATGCATAATAGGTAAATTATGCATTATAAAAGGCGCCACATTTTGAGACCTTGAGTGAGATTTATGGGACTGAGGACACAGAGCTGAAAGAGGCTTCACTTTCACTGTTATTTGAGAGTAAAAATACACCACCGCCTCAAGTCTCCTCTCCAGATTGGGATATGAATATACGGAGTGAAATGTACAGTACTACAGGGATCTGACATGTTTTTAGGGTAAAAAAAAATGACTGAGGATGATCACATTTTTTTAGGGGATTTATCTGTGTAAAAACAGCTTATTAAAATGGACTCATTTGGCAGTAAAACCATGAAAGGTGACTGAAACAAATGTTTGCAAAAGCCGAAAGAAATTTTGGAAAAGATTCATCTTTTTCCAATGGAATAACATCCATTGGAAAAAGATGAATCTTATTTATTAGGGCAGTAAAAAAAAAAAAGACACATTTTGATTAATCCTTTTTGCTTCAACTTCTTTTGTTTTTGTCCATATTTTTCTTCTGTCTTTACTTGATTTGTTTTATTTTGAAACTGCCCAGCTCATGTATAAAGCAACAAAAAATGTACTTCCGAGCACCATTCAAAAACTCTAAATAATGAGGAAATGATCTATTCATGTGCTTATGGTTATAAAAACTTGATAGGTTTTAAATTTGTGTCACAGATGCTACAATTGTTATTATTTAGTTCTTTATTATTTTTTGCTAACTAATTTCTAGATTTGAAATGTAATACATATAATTACAGTATGGAAGGATTACTGAATATGAGAAGCAACAAAAATGACATGTGTATGTGGTTATGTTTGCATATTTACGTGTATATGAACATATTTACATCTTCTTCTTCTATGGTGTTTTATGGCGGCTGTGTTACATTACCGTCAGACTTTATTCTTTAAATTTCATTTAGCCCGCCTATACTTCAGACTTTGTTCAGACTATTCCACCGAATCTTCTTCTTCTTCTTCTTCTTCTTCTTCTTCTTCTTCTTCTTCTTCTTCTTCTTCTTCTTCTTCTTCTTCTTCTTCTTCTTCTTCTTCTTCTTCTTCTTCTTCTTCTTCTTCTTCTTCTTCTTCAGCTGAACTCAGACAAGACTGAAATAATCGTTTTTGGCCCACAGAAACAAAGAGAAAGTGTTAGCGGTCACCTCCAGAGTCTCGCTCTAAAACCTACAAACCAAATTAGAAATCTGGGGGTAATAATGGACTCAGACTTGAACTTTAATAGCCACGTCAAATCAATAACATCAGCAGCTTTTTACCATCTAAAAAACATTGCCAAAATCAAAAATATAGTGTCAAAACCAGATTTAGAGAGACTTATCCATGCGTTTGTCTCCAGTAGATTAGACTACTGTAACGGCCTGCTCACTGGTCTCTCCAAACGAGTTGTAAAACAGCTGCAGTACATCCAGAACGCTGCTGCTCGGGTCCTGACTAGAACCAGGAAGTATGATCACATTAGTCCTGTTCTCAGGTCTCTGCACTGGCTCCCTGTGGCTCAGAGAATAGACTTTAAAGCAGCTCTGCTTGTGTACAAGTCTCTCCATGGCCTAGCACCAAAGTACATCTCAGACATGTTAGTGCCATATGAACCATCTCGGACTCTGAGGACCTCAGGGACCGGCCTCCTGCTGGTGCCCAGAGTCAGGACAAAACATGGGGAATCTGCATTTCAGTTTTATGCAGCTAAAATCTGGAACAGTCTTCCTGAAGATGTGAGACAGGCTTCAACTCTGACAATGTTCAAATCTAAGCTAAAAACTGTTTTGTTTAGCTGCGCATATGACTGAAAGGATTTTTTCTTTGCACTCTTCTCTTTTGTTTGTGATTTTATTAGTTTAGAAAATCAGTTGGATTGATAATTTTTAATTTAGTTAATTTTATTGTATTTCTGTTTCTGTAATTTCTTTGTGATTTGAATGCATTTTTCCTGCTGTGAAGCACTTTGAATTGCCTTGTGTATGAAATGTGCTCTACAAATAAACTTGCCTTGCCTTGCCTTGCCTTCTTCTTCTTCTTCTTCTTCTTCTTCTATGGTGTTTTATGGCGGCTGGTATCCAAGCGTTACATTACCGCCAGACTATTATTCTTTAGACTTCATTCTTTAGTCACTCTCCCCCATGTGGGTGGCCTGTAACATTCACCAGTCAAAGCCTTTATGACAGGTTATGACAACACATTTCAATAAAAAAGATAAGTAATTTCACAACTGTTACTTAGCAACAATACTGTAAACAATGGTTTAAAAAAAATTGCACCATAGTCATGATTTGACAAATTAATGTGATGTTAATTATGAAAAATAAATACTGTACTGCACGGACTAAATTATCCAAATGCCTGAAAAGCGAAGAACTTGTCATATGCACTTTAACTGTATCTAAATACAGATGTGGAGTACAGGGGACTGGCGTAGGACTTTGTAGCAGAACCACCTCCTCATCAACGCGGGGAAGACCAAGGAAATGGTGGTGGACTTCCGCAGACACCACCCCACTGCCCCCTCACCAGTGAACATCCAGGGACGGGACATTGAGAGAGTGACTCATACAAGTACCTGGGTGTTCATCTGAACCACAAACTGGACTGGACACATAACACAGATGCACTGTACAGGAAGAGCCAGAGTCGGCTCTACCTCCTGAGGAGACTCAGGTCTTTTGGAGTGACAGGGCCACTCCTGAAGACCTTCTACGACTCTGTGGTGGCATCAGCTCCTGTACGGTGTGGCCTGCTGGAGCAGCAGCATCACAGAGAGGGAGAGGAAGAGGCTGGACAAAGTCATCAAGAAGTCCAGCTCCGTCCTGGGCTGTGCTCTGGACTCGGTGCAGGAGGTGGGGGACAGAAGGGTCCTGGCTAAACTCACATCTATGCTGGACCATGAGTCTCACCCTCTGCAGGACACTCTGTCCACTCTGGAGAGCAGCTTCAGTGAGAGACTGATCAACCCTCACTGTGTGAAGGAGACGTTTCACAGGTCTTTCCTTCTGCTGCTGTCAGACTTTATAACAAACACTGTTAGTCCTGAACATGTGTCACTCAGCTTCATATTCATGTGCAATACTGTGACATAATGTCAATCATCCTGGTACAATATTCTCTATCCATACAACAGCTGTAAATAAGAGTGTTTCTATTGTTATTATTATTTTTCTTTAATAAGATCAAAACATTGTAAAACAAACAAAACAAGTGTTTTTCTACAAGAATTTACAAGTTATCTGTTTTTATTATTATACTTCCATACCTACTCTGTGTTGCAACAGTGGAATTTACCGACTGTGGGACAAATAAAAGCATATCTTATCTTATCTAATACAGTATAATCACAACATGAGTTTTAAATAATTGTGCTTTCACTGTCAAAGACAACGTTTGAGAGGACTAGGCTTTCTCAGTTGTGGGCCACAGATTATGGAATGAGTTATTTAGGCCCGAGCGCCACAAGCTGGCGAGAGGCCTATTAATCTCGTAAGGCCGTGCGAAGCACGGCTGCGAAAGTGCGCACGTAGTGCGCACGAAATCGAAATCGAAGCGCTCGCCCACTTCCAAACACTCACTAACGCACTCCTCCACTCATGCACGCCCCGTGCATACTAATTAGTTGTAGGAAAATGGAACATTACCGTTGTAAACGGGCGAAGCCCGTGCAAAAGTTCGCACTAAACGAGCACTTTACATTGGGATGACGACCGCGAAGCGGTCGTCATCCCCATATAAAGCACTCATTTGCGCTAAGTAGCTCACGAATACGTTCCCCATCTCTTGCATGTTCCGTGCATATAAGCATGTAATGCAAAAATTGAACATTATTACTGTATAGAGGGCCAAAAACACAAAGTGGGCGGAGCCCACTCAAAATTATCGAAAGTACCCGTCAGTGACCAGGGACCCACACCATGAGGTAGGAAAGCGCGAGCGCTTTCCGAAAATGTATAGTTTATGATATTTGAAAAATGGGAAACATTGTTTTCGCATCGGAATATTATTCTTTCTTTCTTTCTTTCTTTCTTTCTTCTTCTCGGGACCAACCCCCCTATTTTTCACCCAGTGAACATTGACGAAAAGTCACAAAAATTTGCACACCTCTAAAAATCGTGCCTCTCTACATTCTGGCTATTTCCCTTTTCTAAAATAAAAAAAATTGGCGCGTCAGCGCCACCAAATGTACCAAAAATGCATTGAGAGATGGGAAATGACCCAAAAAAAATCTGATCGTAGAATCATGAAATTTGGCGCAGAGGTAGATGGTGACAAGAGAAGTAAAAAATATTATCACGGCAATGCCGTCCGCCCAACCAAATGTCGGCCATATTGCTTCAAAAATGGCTAAACATGACTTCGGAGTTTTTCCAAACGTCGTACTTTTACGAACTCCTCCCAGGGCGTTGGCCCTAAAAAGCTGAAATTTGGTGAAAATGCTACTGAGGAGTGGGACATCAAAAGTTATCCAAATTACATTGATACCTCTCACGGTCTCTGAGCGGCGAAGCCGCAAACTGTAGCTAGAATTTCAGAAATCTCCCATATTTAAAATTTCTGCCGTTTGCGCAGATAAAGTCCGAATTGCGTCAAATTAGAATCAGTTGTTAAACTCTTTGCCCTAAACCTACTTGAAGTGAAATAAATTCATTTGGCGCCACAGCGCCCCCTACAGATTTTATATGGAGGTTAAATGTTTAGTTTTGCGAAATTATATGAAATTTGACACACAACTCAATTTTAGCATCCCCATCAAAAAAGTCAATGACTCATGTCATAATTGTTATGGCGTTGCCGTAACGATGACCGAAACCTTTCATGTTTACACTTTAGACTTTCACAAACTCCTCCCAGGGCGTCAGCCCTATTAACCTGAAATTTGGTGAGACTCATCTTCAAGACCATCAAAAGTTATCCACATTTTCATTCAAAGAGTCACGGTGTCTGTGCGGCAAAGCCGCACATTTTGCCAAGAATTCAAAATAAAATAGCTTTTTGATGGTAAAACAAAGGGGAGAAGATGTGACAGCGTCACAGATTCAGCAGTAGGCGTAATAAAAGGACAATTGGGGCTCCTCTTGCGGCGTGGCGGCGGCGTGGCGGCGGCGTGGCGAGGGCCGATCATTGCCGCTTGCGGCTATATTTATTTTTATTATTTTTCTTGTTCTTCTGCTTTTTGAGCTCTAATTTGACCCCCTGAACATGCTCAAAAACTCACCAAACTTTACCCAAAATTCAAAATCGGCGAAAAATTTTGTTTTTTCTGGGCCATTTTTTTTTTCGTTAAAAGATGGCGCGACAGCGCCACCGACAAAAGTCAAAATACATTGCGCCTATGGGAGACGCCCCGAGGTCAACTTTGTCGTAGAGCTACGAAATTCGGAACACGCATTCCTCTTGTGAGGACAAAAAACAAATATTATTGTGGCCACGCCCCCAGAATTACCCTATGCCCGCCATCTTCCTTTGAAAATGAAAACACGCTGTGTTAGCCATTTTGTTCACGTCAAACTTTGACGAACTCCTCCTAGGGCGTTTTGCCCACCGACTTCAAAATCGGCGGACGTCCTCTGGACAAGTGGGGCATCTAAAGTTATCCAATTTTTTGAGATACCTTTTACGGTCTGTGTGCGGCGCAGCCGCAAAGTTGGACAACTTATTTTGGGATATTGCAGATCTAAAAAATTTTCCCATTTGATCAAAACAAGTCCGATTAGGACCAAATTTGAATCAGTTGTTCAACTTTCTAGTTTGGACCAGTTTATGCTGACAAAATTGAAATGGGCGCGATAGCGCCCCCTACAGAGTGACCTTTAAATTAACATTGAAGGTCAAAAATTTGTTTTACCAAAATTTTCTAAACTTTACCCAAAATTCTATTTTGGCGTTGCGATCAAAAAAGCCAATCAGACAAATGCCTTAATTTTTACGGCGTAGTCGTAGCGATGACATAAACCTCCCATGTTATCCCTATGGGAAAACCGCTAAATCTCTCGAATATCCACATTTTTATGTTTTACACTTTAATGAAGTCCTCCTAGTGCGTTTTGCCCACCGACCTCAAAATCGGTGTACGTCCTCTAGACAAGTGGGGCATCTAAAGTTATCCAAATTTTAAGGATAGCTTTTACGGTCTCTGTGCGACGGAGCCGCAAACTTTTCCCTGAATTCTGACTATTTGGCCTTCAGAGTGGCCTATAAACAATAGAGTTTTTCCAAATGACATTATATTTTGCACAAAATTCTAATTTGCAATCCTGATCATAAAAGTATGAGAGCCAAAGTCATATTTTGTACGGCGTAACCGTAACGATGACAGAAACATCCCATGATATCCTTATGGGAAATTCGCGAAATTGCTCAAATCACCACATTTTTACGCTTCACACTTTAACGAACTCCTCCTAGGGCGATTGTCTGATCAAACTCATATTTGGGGAAAATCATCTACACAAGCGGGGCATCAAAAGTTATCCATATTTTGATTCTAAGTGCTACGGTCTCTGTGTGGCTGACCCGCAAATATATGTCACAAATGGGAAAACAGCGGAATCTCTAAAATGACCACATTTTTACGCTTCACACTTTAACGAACTCCTCCTAGGGCGATTGTCCGATCAAGTTCATATTTGGGGAAAATCATCTACACAAGCGAGGCATCAAAAGTTATCAATATTTTGATTCTAAGTGCTACGGTCTCTGTGTGGCTGACCCGCAAATATATGTCACAAATGGGAAAACAGCAAAATCTCTCAAATTACCATATTTTTATGTTTTACACTTTAACAAACTCCTCCTAGTGCGTTTTGCCCACCGACCTCAAAATCGGTGTACGTCCTTTAGACAAGTGGGGCATCTAAAGTTATCCAAATTTTAAGGATAACATTTACGGTCTCTGTGCGACGGAGCCACAAACTTTACCCAGAATTTGGACTATTTGGCCTTCAGAGTGGCCTATAAACAATAAAGTTTTTCCAAATAACATGACATTTTGCACTAAATTCTAATTTGCCATCCTGATCATAAAAGTATGACAGCCAAAGTCATATTTTGTACGGCGTAACCGTAGCGATGACAGAAACATCCCATGATATCCTTATGGGAAAATCGTTGAATTGCTCAAATCACCACATTTTTACGCTTCAAACTTTAACAAACTCCTCCGTGGGCAATAGCTCGATCAAGCTTTACTTTGGGAAATATCATCTACACAAGCGCGGCATCAAAAGTTATCCATATTTATATTCCAAGTGCTACGGTCTCTGTGCGGCGGCGCAGCAAATTTGACTGACACTTGTGTTCATTTGCACTGGATTGGCCATGTCCAATGTGTCGCCGTCTGTCAAGTTCTTTTTTAATTCAACACAATAAGGGCGCCATCTTTATCAAGTCGAAAGCGCAGAGTCGGAAGGCCGGCGGCCCGCGAGGGCCGTTGGATGCCGCTTGCGGCTTTAATTTTCTTTCTTTCTTCTTTCTTTCTTCTCGGGACCAACCCCCCTATTTTTCACCCAGTGAACATTGACGAAAAGTCACAAAAATTTGCACACCTCTAAAAATCGTGCCTCTCTACATTCTGGCTATTCGTCCAGGCGTCCAAATAGAAGTATATAGGAAACCTACACACACGGACCAGTATCTGCTCTTTGGTTCCAACCACCCACTACAGCACAAGCTGGGTGTGATCAGAACCTTACAACACAGAGCTCAAGGTGTGCCCACCAGCTCAGAGGGCAAGAAGAAAGAGGAAAAACATGTCCGAAATGCCCTCTCAGCCTGTGGTTACCCCGCTTGGGCTCTCAACAGAGTGAAGAGAACCAAGAAGCAGGACAAAAGGGAAACTGAACAGAGAAGGAAGGGTGTTTCTATCCCTTATGTGTCTGGCCTGTCGGAAAAACTGCAGAGAATTTTTAGACAACACGAAGTCCCTGTTTATTTTAAACCAGGAAACACTTTAAGACAAAAACTGGTTCACCCAAAGGACAAGTTGCCGACTCAAAAACAGAGCAATGTAGTTTATTCGATCCAATGCAGTGAAGAAAGTTGTAAAGAACGTTACATAGGTGAGACGAAACAGCCTCTACACAAGAGGCTTTATCAGCACAGAAGAAATACTAGTTCAGGACCACAGAGCGCCGTGCATCTCCATCTTGAAGCCTCTAATCACTCGTTTGAAGACGGTGAGGTGAAGGTTTTAAGCAGGGAGAAAAGATGGTTTGAAAGAGGAGTCAAGGAAGCTATTTTTGTTAAAAAAGAAAGACCTTCTTTAAACAGAAATGGAGGGCTTAGGTTTCATCTTCCTGTTATTTATAATGGGATTCTGAACCCCTGGAAAGGTAAAGGACATTCAGATGCTAATCAGGTACTCAGGGTGGTTGTGCCAGGGTCTCACAAAGACAAAGAGGTTTTTAATAGCCCATTAAGATTCTGAATAGGCTAGCTCGGTAGATACAAGGGGGAGTTTCTGTTGAAACAAACAACTCTTTCTACTTCAGGAAGGCTCCTCCCAATGGGCGGGTCTTACCACAGAACAGTATTAATATCGGAGTTCTCGACCTAAATTCTGTTATTGACAATGACTCTTGGATGAGAGTCGAAACGTTTATTTTTTCAAACTGAGTCCAGATGACTACATCTTTGCGCTAAACGTACTTGAAGTGAAATAAATTAATTTGGCGCCACAGCGCCAAATTAATTTTATATGGAGGTTAAATGTTTAGTTTTGCGAAATTTTATGAAATTTGACACACAACTCAATTTTGGCATACCCATAAAAAAAGTCAATCAGACCCATGTCATAATTGTTATGGTTTTGCCGTAGCGATGACCAAAACCTCCCATGTTATTCCAATGGGGAAATTGCCAGAACATGTTTACACTTTAGACTTTCACAAACTCCTCCCAGGGCGTTAGCCCTATTAACCTGAAATTTGGTGAGACTCATCTTCAGGGGTGAACCGTCAAAAGTTATACACATTTTTATTCAAAGAGTCACGGTGTCTGTGCGGCAAAGCCGCACATTTTGCCAAGAATTCAAAACAAAATAGCTTTTTGATGGTAAAACAAAGGGGAGAAGATGTGACAGCGTCACAGATTCAGCAGTAAGCGTAATAAAAGGAGGCGTTAGTGCCCCCTCCTCTTGCGGCGTGGCGAGGGCCGATCATTGCCGCTTGCGGCTATATTTCTTTCTTTCTTTCTTTCTTTCTTTCTTCTTCTTCTTCTCGGGACCAACCCCCCTATTTTTCACCCAGTGAACATTGACGAAAAGTCACAAAAATTTGCACACCTCTAAAAATCGTGCCTCTCTACATTCTGGCTATTTCCCTTTTCTAAAATAAAAAAAATTGGCGCGTCAGCGCCACCAAATGTACCAAAAATGCATTGAGAGATGGGAAATGACCCAAAAAAAATCTGATCGTAGAATCATGAAATTTGGCGCAGAGGTAGATGGTGACAAGAGAAGTAAAAAATATTATTACGGCAACGCCGTCCCCCGAACCAAATGTCGGCCATATTGCTTCAAAAATGGCTAAACATGACTTCGGAGTTTTTCCAAACGTCGTACTTTTACGAACTCCTCCCAGGGCGTTGGCCCTAAAAAGCTGAAATTTGGTGAAAATGCTACTGAGGAGTGGGACATCAAAAGTTATCCAAATTACATTGATACCTCTCACGGTCTCTGTGCGGCGAAGCCGCAAACTGTAACTAAAATTTCAGAAATCTCCCATATTTAAAATTTCTGCCGTTTGCGCAGATAAAGTCCGAATTGCATCAAATTAGAATCAGTTGTTAAACTCTTTGCCCTAAACCTACTTGAAGTGAAATAAATTCATTTGGAGCCACAGCGCCCCCTACAGATTTTATATGGAGGTTAAATGTTTAGTTTTGCGAAATTATATGAAATTTGACACACAACTCAATTTTAGCATCCCCATCAAAAAAGTCAATGAGACCCATGTCATAATTGTTATATTCACTGTTGGGCAACGCGCCCAACGATGACCGAAACCTTTCATGTTATTCCAATGGGGAAATCGCCAGAACATGTTTACACTTTAGACTTTCACAAACTCCTCCCAAGGCGTCAGCCCTATTAACCTGAAATTTGGTGGGACTCATCTTCAGGGGTGGACCATCAAAAGTTATCCACATTTTCATTCAAAGAGTCACGGTGTCTGTGCGGCAAAGCCGCACATTTTGCCAAGAATTCAAAATAAAATAGCTTTTTGATGGTAAAACAAAGGGGAGAAGATGTGACAGCGTCACAGATTCAGCAGTAGGCGTAATAAAAGGACAATTGGGGCGCGTTAGCGCCCCCTCCTCTTGCGGCGTGGCGGCGGTGTGGCGGCGGCGTGGCGAGGGCCGATCATTGCCGCTTGCGGCTATATTTTATTATTATTATCAGATTATTCACATATTGAATATGGTTGGTTCTAAAGGTTTTAAATGTACATGTCACATTTGGGAAGTTGTTTACAAAAAATCATGATTTTCTATTTTAAATAAACATTTTAAATAAATTGAAACTGGATTAAAGTTATGTGCTTCGATGAAGTATTTGACCTTTACAGCCAGATATAGAGCTAAAATCAGCCTAATTTAAAGGTGCACTATGTAACTTTAGAAAATAAAAAATCTTGATTTTTGGCCACTTCTAGTTTCACTAATTAGTATAAAAATAGACACTAATTTAGACCAAAACTAATATAAAAACACAAAATCTGCCCTTTTCTGAATAGCTGAAAACTAGTTTTGAGCTATATCAGAACTAGTATGAGATTGAAACATAAATTAATATTCTTTTGTGTCAAAAATTACATTCTATTGTATTTTTTATAATCATTGTAGCATCAATTTTTTTATCCAGCCTATTTCCTTTAGTATTTTAGTATTGTGGCAGCACTGAGAACAACAAACTAAACATGTAGAACCCCTTATTGTCTGTTTAATGGATGCAACCTCCACCATCTCCTGTATTCACATATCAAAATGCAACTTATCCAACTAAATACTAATCATTCAAAAACCCTTAGAAAAGCAGATTTTATGTTTCTTTCTCTTCTTGTGTTTACAGTCTATTATAACTCAGCTATACTTCAAATCATACACACTTTCGCTCACACAGAACACATCACGCACAAGTGCATAGTTCAAAAGTGTTTATTCGCAGTGCATTACATTCAGGTATGTGTTGTTGCATATTTGGTTTACAATCGTCACACCTCCATAAGTGCAGCATTTTCTGAGATGATTTTTACCAATGTTTGAAACTCAACGATTCTGACGATGGAAATTAAAAAAAAAAGTGGAAAAATAGTTGAAGACAGGTCTAAATATGTGCCATTATTTACAAATCCATAAAGACGGGCCACTCGCACTTCAAAATGTAAATCCAAATTATAACGATTTATTTTATTTGTCTCATTATCTCATTTTCCATATATTGTTGCACCTGCCAAAATTGGAGACGTCAATCAAATTACATCATGAAAGTACAAATATATTTACAAATTAAACACTAATAAACTTATTTTGCCATGTCCCAGTTTGATTTTGAATTGGATTTGCAGATCGTGTTCAGTGTTTGTCAAACCTACAGTACATGAGATGATTGGAGCTGCACATTTTTTGGTCTTCAGCTTTTTAATATAACTCTTCAATATCAAAAACTGAATAAAAAAAATAAAATGAAAAATAAAAACAAGCATTTCTATAACGCACCTAAGATCAAAAGGTAGCTGTCATGTTGAAAAAAGACTAGTTGTACATATCTTACATATTTTGCACATTGTATATAAAGTGAACGTATAGGAATTCACAGGCTCATATTCATTGTAGAAAACACGATACAGTACAAAAAATGGTATACTTGTATCTACTTGACACATAATAATTGATTCATCATGATTGCGTGGAGTTGTAGTTACACAGCAGACTGTAAAGTGTTTTGTTGAGTGGTTATTCTCTAACTTTCTTTGTTGGTATCTAATTTGTTCCTTAGATTGAATACATGCCTCTCGTCCTCTCCACCAAAAAATGGGTTCTAAAAAGCTTCCGAATATTTGGTTTTCCGAGTACCACCAGATCAAAAAATAGATTCAATCATGCTTGAATTAGGGCTAATCATTGTCTAAAATGAGGCTAAACCAGGTCTAAAATGAATATCATGGTTATTCTATATATGTATTTACCAAAAAAAGGAAAAAAGCATCAATATAATTGTTTCTAAAAAGAATAAATACTCAAACATGTACCAGAGGCCGCCCGTGTACCATAGTTTGAGAAAGGGTTGGATTTATTTTGTGTAGATTAGACATTCATGTAGTTGATTGAACTTGATGACATAATCTGTGCTTCTTTTCCGCTTCTGTGATTTTGCATGGTGTTGCCGACCTCGACCACGAATACGTTCTAAAATACAAAGACTACAAAGTGGTTCTGCGGTCCAGAAAAGAACTGCATTTTTGGCTGGAAGACGGGTCCAAAGTGGAGGAATTTGTTGACCTGGTTTATGGTTTGTATCTTTAATGGGCCTATTCACATTAAACAAAAACTGGCACAAAGTTCTTATTTTTAATCCACATTCGCTTCACGTGGTGCCATTATTCAACCCCAGAGATGTTATTTTTGTCAGTTGAAAGGACTTTCAGCTATGAGATAAATATGAAAGGTTTGTGAAGCACATCTATAACAAATAATGATAAGATTCAAAATTTTTGGATCATGACTTTGGCTGTTTCTTGCTCAAACATGCGAGTTACCATTTAAATCAATTACACTTTCCATTCAGCTTTTTTCCAGATTCTTGGTTCATTTTTAGATAGATAAACACATGATAGGCCCATGCTCTCCACCTGAAATTATGATATCATCAAATTCTAGAGCAACCAATGACTTGGTTATTGACTACATTGTACTTTGCCATGAAATATCCAAGTCAAATTCAAAAACGTTGAACCTGATTATCTCTATCAGTGACCAGACCCATGAACCATTTAAACAATATTAATTTGAGCTTCCCCCCAATCTGTATTAAATATTATTGACCTATACATTTTAGATCCATGTGGCAGAATAAATCATTAACGTGCCCTCAACACAAACAAGTACAGCACTAACATTACTGCCGTTAGTCTTGCACTGCTCATATTGATCCTCACTGCATTCTCTCTGCCCTCGTAGCCCTCGCCCTGCTCGTCCTCCCATTCCGTCCTCTTCCTCTCCTGCTCGTCCTCCTCTTCCTTCCCCCATCCCGTCTCGTCCTCCTCCTTCACTATGTTGATGCTGTCGCAGCTCTCCCCCTCGTGGCCCTCGTAGCAGTGGCACCTGAAGCGGTCCCGGAGCAGCTGGAGGTCGTGCTGCGGGGGCCAGCCGCTCACGGTGAAGTCCCCATCCCCGGACGGGACGATGCGGTGGCTGAGCGGGTTGAGGTGCAGGTAGTGGCGGGCACGGGGGTTCTTTCGGACGCAGCGGCCGTTGCTCTGGCACAGGGAGTCGCTGCAGAGCTCGGCGGCCCGGGTGACGTTGGTGATGTACTGGCCCAGGCGGTGGCTCAGGAAGTGCTTGACTTTGGTGCAGTTGTGCTGGGGAAGAAAGATACATGGGATTTATTATGCTGTATGTATAATTAGTTATTCCAATTATGTTCACTGAATGTATATACTTTGAGTAGATTAAATTGAATTTGTTTTGGACCCACAAAGCGACGACATACCGTTTTTCCACAGGTTTCCTAATGAAAAGAATCTAGGACCGTTGCCATAATGAGCAACTATTTAAATATTTTATCTTTTGAATGGGTAAAATTCCTCAAACTGTTGTATATAACAGGAATTCTATGAATAGTCGAGATTTTTTGAAGTGAAAAAAGTAATAATTCATGTTCCTTGTATTGTGTATGATTGGGTTGCAGGCAGCTACTTTTTCAGAATAGTTGGGAAATGCTGCTGCATGCTTTCAAACATGTATTCACTGGGAGAGAAAAGGATAAAATATTTAGCAATGTCCCCGCTAGATCTCTATTCTATAGAATTCCACTGTTGCATTGTGTATTGTGATGGCAAAACCACAAGTACATTCATGTCTGACAGCCGCAATGTCTGCTGGCAAAAGAGGCATAATGTGTAACTTTGAGTGTAAGCAGACATAATGACTAAACTAAATAAATAAATATGATAAATAAACTTGACTTGAGTAAACAATGACAGTACAGTTTGGAGACTCACCCTGGACGATGTCAGGTTCAAGTCTCCCCAGATGACGAAGCCGGCTGCCCCCAGAGCTGCACTCTCCCCGATCGTGTGGATCAGGTCTTTCTGCACAAAACACATGTAAAGGCGCATATATTTACTCCGGGGCAGAAAAAGGAGATAGAGAGATGTTTGAGGTTTTTGTTTAATGATTACTTCTCACGTCTCTTCCAGAATAGAACTACAATATGAAACAGAACCCTATCAAATGTCTCCCTCTTGTGGTGCTTTTGAGAAAATACTGGTTGTACTGGATTCAGTGAATTGCATAACTCGATTTGACCAAACAGTGCCTGATCTTCAGCCAAATGATCGCAAGATGAATATTCAGTTATGTATTAAACTAAATTAATATATACAACATAACTGATTTCTGGCTTGTCATTTATCTTGTATTGGTACCAAGAGTGACCAAATCAATGGGGTCATTGGGGGGTAATTCAGAGCTAGTTTTGTGCCTTGACCAATCACAAGTCTCTGTTGGTGTGAGTGTACTGTTACTAATTGTCTAACATCAAGTTTAAAAAAGCAAATATTTTTCTTTCACTGATAAAATGTACTCAATATTAAGATTAATTCTTAATTCTGCCTTATCCTATCATAGTTGTCCGGCATTTCCAGCCGTATACATTCTTACCATTGATCGTCTAGAATTAACCCCAGGATGGAAGCCAGTCTTGACTCCACTGAGCTTTACCTGTTCACCACTCATAAAACATCTTGCTTGGGCTATATTTTGTTGTATAGTAAATGATAACTAAATAACTTACATTAGTGAGGAAAGCCAGTGCCTCGTCTCGGTAGCCCATCCTCAGATACACATAGGTGGGCAGGTCGTACTCCTTTGAGGTCAGTGAAGACACCCTCGTCGCCTCTCGGATCCTGTGCTGCGAAAAGTGCAAGTTACTGATGCTGTTGGTGTGGCTTTTTTTTATGGCCACTGAAGGAAACAGCGCCGTACTGCTGTTCCAAAGCCACAGCAACTCGTCATTCCTCATCCTCTCCAGCAGGGGGCAGAAGCCTGTGTAGTTCTGCTCGTGGAGGTTGTAATTATGACAGTCAGGGTAGAGGTAGAATCCCCATAGTCCATTGGGGCGTAGGCGCGTGCCCAATTGTATAGTCCGTTGCATGAAAGCTTTAGCGCTCTTTTCAAATCGCCTTCTTGCTAGCTCCTCTATTTGCGCCGCTGTTACGTTAAAGTACGCCTTGCTAGTTAGCTCTTTCGATTTCTTACGATAAATGTCCTTTTTGTGCCAGTTCCGGCTCCATTGCGGCCGCCAAAATTCCCAGTCTATAACGGCCAGACCTCTGAAGTCCTCGGCAGGGATGAAATGGTTGATGTCTTGGAAGGCTTTAAACAAATGTAGCTCAAGACTGCAGTTCTGAGGAAGACCGCCGTGCACTGGTTCCCCCTGTGGAGTATAGTATGGGTAGTATCCCAAGCGATTGGCGTAGAATATGGTGACATTTTGGCCCGTCCAGCCGGCACGTGGGCTACCGTGAATGTGAAAGAGTTTCTCAAAGTTGGCGTTGATGTTGTATTTGATGGTGCACATGTCCAGAGGGGCGTTCCAGGCGGCGATGAATGGTTTTCGGCCAATCAGAGGCAGCTTGGCCGGTTTCTGTCCGAACGCGGCATGGAAGAGCAGCAGGAGCCACGAGCAGGTGAGAGACACTGGGACGATGTGGGAGGAGGAAGTCCCGCCCACCGGCACCACAGGCATCCTTAGATCAGTGGCTGTCAATCATCCTGGAAGAGGGACAGAATTAAACTTTAGCACAAAGGCAGGCTTATGTTGTAATTATATATCTAGTTATATAATAACTAGACGCTGTGCAATGGTGGTTATATCCAAGTTGTTGTTGTTGTTGTTGTTTTTGTTTTATGGCGGCTGGTATCTAAGTATTACATTACCCCCAGACTTTATTCCTTAAACTTTATTCCAGCTGGCCTTTCCAAGTGTTACATTACCTCCGCCTACTGTAGTTGTCAAGACTACACTAGAGACTTTAAACTTTATTCTTTAGACTTCACTCTTCAGACTTCATTCTTTAGACTTCACTTCAGGCCACCAAAGCAATGGAAGAAGAACTTTTAGGACTACGACAAAGTCTGAGGAATAAAGTCTGGCGGTAATGCAACACTCGGATGCCAACCGCCATAAAACACCAACAACAACAACAACAACAACTTCAGGCCCGAGCCCCCCCAACAGCTGTGCGAGTGACTGCGTAACGCACGGCAATATTCTGTACAGTTGCCGTGACAATGATGTCACACCATGACGGTGATGTCATTGATAGTGATGTCATCAATCACCAACATTCCATCACTCCAAGAGAGGGAAAAATCTGAGGAATAAAGTCTAAAGAAGGAAGTCTGGCGGCCATAAAACAACAACAGCAACAACAACAACAACAACAAGTCTGGCGGTAATGTAACGTTTAGATACCAACCGCCATTAAAATTTCAAAGAATAAGAAATCACAAAGTAACAGCAAGAATCAGATGAAAATTATCTACAAAACGGACAAGAGATGTGACACGAACGGAAAAACAGGATTTCTATAATAATAATAAAGAGTTACAAGA
>NW_027316389.1:29492228-29592172 GCF_026437365.1 Eucyclogobius newberryi
TTCAACTGAATCTTTTGTAACGATAAATGAGAAATGGCTTAACAATGTTTGCCAAAAATGTGGTTTTATGCAAGGTCGTCGTATTTATTAGCATTATCACCAAAGCTGCAAAGTGCTTAATTCTAGACACCCCTGACTGTCTCTCATTTGCACCTAATTGGTTCTTTGACCTGCATGTAGACTGGGACAATACACATGTGATTTCTGATTTGGGAGGCTGTATCTTCAGTAGAACAGAAGTGGATGGTAATGATTTGAAACAGGCCTTTGGGCTTGGATGACAGATGCTTGTCAAACGTGTTCTAAATGTGAGAGCACGTAAGTATTGAGTCATTTAAGTCAATACTCCTGATAGTCTATAAAGCAGCAGAAGATCCAAACCACCACATGACTTAGAATGAATCTTAGGGCCATTCACAAGCTCAACAGTTGTTCCAGGCATGTCAGTACTACTTTCATTATTGTGGGAGATTTTAAGACCAATTGAAATTTCCATTATACTGACAAAACTTTTAACTACCTTAATATTCCAAAGTAAACAACAACAACAGCAACAACAACAACAACATGCTGTTAATTGAATGTGTCTTAAATGTAAAACCATATTATCTTTCAATCACCAAACACATACTTGTGATACTGTGCTAAAAACAAGTGTATGCCAAAGAAAGAAAAACTCTTCATATACAGTCCATTATAGATCCAAACAAGAGCCTTTTCCACGTGGTTGCTTTGGTAACGTCTTGAACCGTTTACGCTGAGATTACATTTACGAGACTCCAGCACGTTCAAACACTCCATTATATGTTTGGTATGTTGGTTTGGGAATGGGATCCGTCTTTGCAATCCTGACACTTTTTCTCTCATAGCTTTTGGAAACATTTTAAGTGCAGCGCATCTGTTTGACTGTTTCAAAGGCATTCAAGGTGCAGAAGAACTAAATGTGCTTAGGCCTAGTGTGAAAAGCCAATGAACAAATGTGAATGGAAAAAATAGGACTCCAAAACGACCTTCTTGAGAGCAAAGGTGACACAGGCCCATTCCGAGGAGCTCCCACATGACCTTGACATGACCTTGACATGACCTTGACATGGCTCTTCTAAAACAAGAGCTGAGGCAAAAGGAGATGCAACAGGAGGAGACACTGGGAAGAGCAGTTCAGACAGTTTGCCACACGGTCAATCAAGAACAAGAAGAAGACCAGATGACCAGGAACCAAGAGAAGGAGCACCTGTCAAGAGAAGGAGCAGAGACAACTATAGTTTGGCCAGGTCAAACCATTACATTTCAGTTGCAAAGATGAAGTTGGAGAAGATACTCTGCGAGAAGAAGGAGAAGAAGAAGATACTCTGCAAGAAGAAGAAGGAGAAGAAGAAGAAGATGCTCTACAAGAAGAAGAAGGAGAAGAAGAAGAAGAAGAAGAAGAAGAAACTGCGAGAAGAAGAAACTCTGCAAGAAGAAGAAGGAGAAGAAGAAAAAGATACTCTACAAGAAGAAGAAGGAGAAGAAGAAGAAGATACTCTGCGAGAAGAAGGAGAAGAAGAAGAAGAAACTCTGTGAGAAGAAGAAGGAGAAGAAGAAGATACTCTGTGAGAAGAAGAAGAAGAAGAAGTAGAAGAAGAAGTATCACTCAGAACACTAAGATTTTTTAAAGTAGAGCATTATGTTTTATTGCTTTCTTTTCAACCATTACCCTCAGGCCTATAATTAGTAACATACTGTTTAGGCCACAAGACTACTCACTGCGTGGTAACAAAACATTTCAAATAATACAAACTGTTACAGCGCGATAGTGCTGTGGAATAGGCTCCTTTTATAATTCCTCCTTTCGGTCTGGCAGCGTTTAAAATCAGATTAAGACTCTGGTTCAATCCACATTCAAGTTCAGTAAATCCACAGCAAAGGAAGAAAAATAGTCTCATTCCCAGTGGTGGAAAAACCTAGCTCAATTATACCAAACAACTCGAGCGATTACTGAAGATGCCAGAAGATGAGATATGGAGGGCACAGGAAGGACAACCATATCTGCTTAATTATGTTTTAGATACATATGAGAAAAATAATGAACAGATGCGTAGTTACCCATGAGTAAATGCCAAATGCATCACCTTTTCTTTTTCCACTCTACTACCTACTACATCTTCTCTCTAGGTTGAACCATGACAGAGAAACAGCTGTCTGGACTGGTCACAGGCAGTTGTTTTACATATGGCTCTCATCCAACCACATTTTTGTCTGTCCCTGGCGGTTGTTTTCTTGATAGCTCAGTCATTTCAACTGTCGACAAATATGTATAACTCAGACACTTTATGGTAGGGAGGAATTTGACAAAGTCCAACCTGCTTTATGATATAAGACAGTATAATTCTATGCATCTTGAGTTGTATATGTGGCGTGCACTGCTTCCAGACAGGATACAGAACAATGTTGCAATTCTGATAAGAGATACCTTTTTTCTGTATCCACTGGAGAACTCATAGGAAGTCATTTTGTAGTTAGCTCCAACCACAACAATCTCCAACAGCCTCGCTTTAAAATCCCATATATCTAAGAATTTTTTTGATGAATAAATCAAAAAAATCACAAAAACATTGGGGAGAGGAAGAGTGAGATTAAAGGTTTGGGGGTGGATCGGACGCCCTGATGGTGGAGCTGAGGTGTCTGCCAAAATACTCACCGCTTTTAAATACACCATCTGTTCTATAGGATGTGTAAAGGCACTCCCAGCACTCCCAACGTTACATAATTCAGCCAGAATGTCGAATGGAAGTGAAACAGGATACGCTTCATGTCCCGACACGACTGGGGCCAAGTCATTTCTAGAAATCACTGAACATCAAAGTCGCATGTGACCTGTTTTAATGATAGGGGAGATGACTTACTCCAAAAAACAACAACGAGCTAACCTGCCCGTATGAGAAGCAGGGGTGTTGCTAGCTATTGGGTAAATCTGGAAGATTCTAGGGGCCCCTTGACTACTAAGGCCCCTAAGAGAGAAGACATGCCAGTTTTTCTTGAGTACGACACGTTCCTTTACATAGCAACCTCATCTATGGTTTTAACAAGCTACAATAACTTAAAGTGTTTCGTTTTGGGTTAAACTATATTCAGTATTATGGCTTTTCTTTGTTTTCATTAGGATTTTTTTAGTGTCTTGCAATCTCCCCAAACGGACCCTTGCAGTGCCCCTGATAACAAATAGTAAACAATAATATATAATTTTCCTCTTGTGCTGATGATTACAGCTTATGCGCTCGCATTGGACGGCATTATAAAACTCTTTGTTATGTTAAGTTCATAAAATACAAAGTACTTGCTAATCTGATCCAAAGTGCGACATTAAATCATTGCTGTTTTGTACGGATAGAACAAATACTTTGTTCATTCCATAGTCAATTCAGAAATATCATAATTTATAACTTGCGTAAATCGTTCTTTAAAGCAACCTAAAAGTTATTCTAATGATTCTTCTGGTTATTTCTAACGCCATGCTAAATGCATGAATAGAATTGTCCTTGTTTGTAGTCTAGACACAGCCCAGACTCACACAAAAGTGGTCATGTGATGGACCCAAATTAACTGGAACACTATAAATGTTCAGTGCGACTAATGAGAATAACAAAACACAGTATGGCAGGAAAAAGAATGTGCTGCTGCAAGAGAACTTGTACAAGAGCTTTGTCCAGGACCAGCATTCCTGAACGGGACATCTCACCACTGCCCGTGCTCCCTGCTAAACCCCCACACATGCTACTGCCAAGTCCACCAGCCCATGAAGATAGTACCGAGCCGGGAATGATTTCACAACATTAAATACTGTTATTCCACATTTGACTCCCACATTGTACATATTGAAACAGTGAATTGCAATCTTGGATATCTACATAAAGGACATATATTGTGCATTATTTGTAATTTGATTGGCCTTTAAACATGCTCTTTGTACCTTTGCTTTGGCCACTCATGTTTTAGAATTTAAAATAAACTGCACATCATTTTCAGCATTTGCATCAGCACCTCCATCTACTGGCAACAGATTAAATTACAATAGGAAATAAACCAAAAACATGCTAACAGTAGGATTCCGTTATAATGATTGTGATTTGATGGCAGAATTACTCAGAACAAATCTGGCGTAAGAGCATGGGAGATCTCGGAGCTCTACCTATGATGTCATCAAACTGGGGAATCGGAAACCTAGCGTTTTGTGAGGCTCAGGGTAGTCGCAGAGAAGATAAACAGCAGTAATGAAACAAGCATGAAATTAAGCTAAATTTACTAACCCTTATGAAGGAACAATGTTATAACTTGGTTAAAAGCTAAAAAAAAAGCATAATATATATCCTTTAAATGTGTTTGTTTATTTCTTCCCTCAGCTTAAACACCTTTTGACAAGAGCTGTGCCTGACATTATGTTATGAAATCTAATGGATTCCTAATCTGCCTCTTACATTGCTGAAGTTTATATGCCTAACTTCAAGATTGTACAGACCCACGGGGAACATTGTGGACGAGGGCCATATCCCTGGGCTAAAGCACGGAGGAGTACACTCATTCCCTCTTGTCTTCATGAATTTGGATGATGTAAGGGAGAAAGAACCACTCTGTGCCGATATGTCTGATATCCAACTCCAACCTTTTACATTTTTTGTTTTTTGTATTAAAATTGGAAAATTTGCTTTTTTTGTATAAAATTCACCCTTTGAATTGACCCATTCGTCAATACTGCTGCAACAACCTGCCAGGAACAGATATTAGCTTTGATCAGGATTTAGCCATTGTTGTTGGTGTTGAGACATTGCTGTGTATACTGAAGTGAAGATATTGTAAACAAAACTCTTCCATGTTTGTGACTACACAGTGATAATGAACCACACACATACGACTTCTTGGCGGTTTTTGTGTTTTTTCCATCTCATTCAATCATGACGTTGCATGGGGGCTCGACTCACTCCAAATGAGCAGTGTTTTTTACACTTTAATTCAGTGTGGTGGTGGTTGCAGCTCTCTAACACATGCTGTATATTACACCACTGCACCAAAACCCCAACGATTGCTGGAGACAACCACAGATTTCCATAAGACCCAGCCAAAGCCAGCCTTCGGGCAAGGTTGAAGGGGATTGGTGGGTTGGAAGGAGAGCTGTCAGATGGGGAAAACACATGGGGGACTTACACCACCTACGAGAACAAAAGCTTGGAGAAAGGATAATGGAAATATGCTTGTTCACAAGGATGTGGTTGTGATGACCGTGCCAAAATAGGGCCACAATCTAGAGAGTCAATTTTGGCCCTGCAGCAATTGTTCTTTTTAAAAAGTCACTCAGCACAACTGATAGTTCATATCTATTATGTCGGGATCTCATCTGTTGATATTTATTCTTGAGCGCAGACTGTTGTAGAGGAGATTGTTAAAGTTCAGTTTAGAGTGAATGCCCCTCACACCCCATTTTTATTCCATTTAAATTTGGTCTTTTATTGGTCAACAGCAATTGTTAGCAAGGGTTTTGTATTGATGCTAATTTCAATGTTCCATGGCATATAAAGATGTCACATAAAACTACATACACCTTTAAATTACTGTGCTTCAAATGTCACCTTTGAGCTTGCTGTGTGGACTAAATTATAATCTGTGAGTAATTCTTCCCCAAGACATATGGGTGAGAACACTATTCCAAAGATCAAAAGTTACAGAATTGCATAGAAATTAAACTGCTTTAAAGCCAGAACCACAGCGGTCGTAGACAAGCCCAAAACAAGAGCGTGATTCATCGGAAGAGATACTGGAAGAGTAAGTGATAGTCCGATAGTCAATCCAACTTTATTCATGGGGCACTTTACACAAAGAGGACCAAAGTGCTTTACATCACCAAAAGAGAAACACAAAGCTAGTATTGGACAAAAGAGTGAAAGTGGGTTTATATCACATCATAACATTAGAAAATGTTTAAAATGTGTTTGGAGGAAAAGCCAGAATCATGTGATGGAATTTGCTGTTTAACTGTTAGATTGCAGGTTTGTTGACTTGGATTTTGGTTCATACCTCTAATTACTGGGCTTATCCATATGAAACAAAAACTGGCACAAAGTTCAATGTCTTAATAATCATTCTCACAATAGCTTCAGAATATGGTGCCATTATTGAACCCCAAAGACAAGATTTGAGCCATTTAGTAACTATGGCAAGTTTGTTCAGCCAATGTGGATCATAATTGGATATTTCATAATTTTGTTAAATTCATACAACCAAAAATGTGCTGAAATGTGAGCCCTCCATGCAGTACTTCCCCCTGCATGCAGTACTACCACCTGCATGCAGTACTACCCCCTGCATGCAGTACAACCCCCTGCATGCAGTTCCCCCTGCATGCAGTACTTCCCCCTGCATGCAGTACAACCCCCTGCATGCAGTACTACCACCTGCATGCAGTACTACCACCTGCATGCAGTACAACCCCCTGCATGCAGTACTACCACCTGCATGCAGTACTACCACCTGCATGCAGTACAACCCCCTGCATGCAGTACTACCACCTGCATGCAGTACTTCCTCCTGCATGCAGTACTTCCCCCTGCATGCAGTACTTCCCCCTGCATGCAGTACTTCCCCCTGCATGCAGTACTACCCCCTGCATGCAGTACTTCCCCCTGCATGCAGTACTACCCCCTGCATGCAGTACTACCCCCTGCATGCAGTACTACCCCCTGCATGCAGTACTACCCCCTGCATGCTCAGTCAAACTTTGGTCATCCATAAATCTTATATGGACACCAGGCTTAATGCCATACTGTGAAACAAGGCAACAAAGGCAGTAACATCCCCACTGAAACAAGCAGGTGCACAAATCCCCCACCAGAAAAATGACACAGTGCCGCTTTAAGGACTAAGAAAATAAAAAAGTCCCACTCAATTGTCAAGACCATAGAAATAAAACTGTTCTTTATTCAGCTTTTCCTGCCGCCTTACCTCATCTGCTTTCACTACGCAGATTAAAAGCACCAAATCCTTCAGCTAATTACCCTCATGTTGGTTCTGATCCCCTGAACCAGACTGTCTCTGTGTGTTTGTGGGCGGACACCATCAGAGCACCATCCTATGCCATAAACAGCAGACATAAGGCTTTTATATAGGCAGCTGTGATGAACCTCAATCTCACTACATTCCTCGGTAACACATGACCTCCCTGCATTTACTGCCACATCTGCCAAATTAACGCCATAACGCGGTTGGAGAACATATCTAGATTTTTGTAGGTGTTTAAGTCTCATGGCAACAAAGTGATAAAGACGGTAGACGCGGGAGGAATGTGCAATTGTGTTTTGTATGATTGTTTTACCTTGAATTGAAGGTTACATAAGTATCTGTATAAAACCATAAAAACAAGTATAAAACCATATGGGAACATAAATAAAGTAGTATTATTTAGTGTTGAAAATGACAGTCCATTATCAAAAAAAAGTCTGATTATTACTATTGTGTTATTGTGATATTATGTATTGTCATTGGAGTATTGAGCCTATTCTTTAGTATTGAAATTGAGATTTTACACTACTGTATAGTTTTAGCTTTCTACAATAGAGATTGACTGATCAAATACTGTTATTTACTATTTACATCATTCATGTGTTTCATTGTTTCTCCACTAACTTGCCATTACTTGACTCATCATAATTGTCGGGCACCTGCTTGTCTACTATATTTCTTGCAGAAATAAACACCAATATGATCTGTATTTTGTATAAAGACAGAATCAATGTAAGGAAATACATTAAGAGAAAACATGTTGATTAAATCCAACTAACAACTTGTTTTTGCTTCAATTATTTGTTATCACAATGAAGGAAACCAGCACATTTTCTACAATGCCGTACTCCCTACTTTAGTCCATTTAGTATATTTTAAGAGTGAGCCACATTCCTCACATGTCAAAACTCTGCTGCCCCCCTTGTCCACTCCGCCACCAACTTACACTATCAAAACAAACTATATTGTGCTGCGTTCAAAGTCTACATTTCACCCCAGAAAATGTCATGTGCATGGTTGAAAACATACCTGTAGATGCATGCGGGCCGATGGAAGGGCATGCGGGTGAAAGAGGGGAAGAGGAAGGGGTCAGCACGGAGGTCATGGTGGGTTTTTCTTGTAGTGTTCGACTAGCACATGCTTTGGTCCTGTCAGTGAGAAGCACAGGCTTAGAGTAGCTTATATACTACAGTAAGGAGGGAGGGGGAGAGAGAGAGAGAGGAGGAGAGAGGAGGAGAGAGTCTGAGCCACAACAAAGAATAGTGTAGGACAGACAGACAGAGTCGGAGCCACAACAAAGATTAGTGTAGAGAGAGAGAGAGAGACAGACAGACAGAGAGAGAGAGAGAGAGGAGCCACAACAAAGCTCAGTCACAACTATACCAAGGATAAGTGTGAGAGCGAAAGAAAGAATAGTGAGAGAAAGGCCAGAGAGGTGGGATGAGTGAGAGGTGAAGGGTTAAATCTGCCCTGATCCGATCTGCAAGACAATCAGTGCTGTCGTTGTGAGTGAGATGTAAACGTGCAGGAAATGACTGGACATGAAAGAAAAATACCTCTGTTCTGTTTCTCTTTGCAAATGTATTTCCCTGACCTTTTGTAAAATGGAGCCAAAAGAGGTCATAATCTTTGAAACTGGAAGATAAACATGTGAAACCTGAAAAAAAACATTTCAAAGTTAATGTTGCTGTGAAAAATAATGAACTGATTTCCTATTTTTGAAGTTTCTAATATATTAATATATTTTCTGCTTTAATTTATTAAGTTTCACGTCATTTTGTATTAAATGTGTTGCCGCAGAGGGCGGAGCCTCCTTCACAGAGCCTTCAAGTCCAGACCCACGAACTAAAGTCTAGATTCAAGTCCAAATTCAGTCCAGACCGGTAAAAAAATGAAATAAAAATGCATCCCAGGAATGCATTATTTGGAACGAAGCAAACAGTTTAAAATTAACGAGTTTAGTTTGACGCGTTTTTAAGACAGTAAAATGTGTAAAAACTGGTAATTTAGCCTTCACATCATCACATCATATCAAATGTGTTATTTTATTTTGACTAAATGTATAAATCCTTTTAGAACTGAACAGCAGCATGTTTAGGTTGAGCCTTTGAAGATGCTCATTTTGCTTCAATTGGATGATATTTTTACGAGACCGCACACCAACCCGTTTTTAAACATAAAACTGAATGATAATTTTGGGTCTCACAACATTTAACTCTCAAACGCGCTCAGAGTTCACATGTTTTCTCTATAATTGCCTTGACATTAAATCTTCCATGTCATTTCAACTTTTCAGACCAATAACCTCTTTCCTAAACCATCCCAAACCTTCGAGAGGATTACAATATTGAAGTTTTTGGGACATTTTCTCTAGTCATTTTGCGCATTGTGTCACCTTGTTAAACGACTTCACATATGGGCCGAGCACTTAAAACGCAGAGCCAGTCGAGATTCTTGCGGCTGACCACACATATTTACAAGCTCAGGACAAAAGTCACCCTGAACCCCGCCGCTGTGGGCCAAACACGCTCGCATGGACTTTCCCTGTTTCAAACGGGACGTCTCCGGTCAGCGCCCATTTGAGTCAGTTAGAACTCCACATCTTGAATTCAAAACATCTCAGACACTCGAATGGACAATTAAAAAGCGATGTGTTTCTTTAGATAGCGCATGGAACGTAATTAAAGCTTAGAGTTAAGACTTTAATGGGGTATAAAGCCTCAAAGTACAAGTGCGAGACTCTGTGGTGATGCTGCTGACAGACAATGACTGAACGGTGTTGGGAAGTAACTAAATACATGTACAGAAAATACATGTTCAGAAAATACATGTTCAGAAAATACATGTTCAGAAAATACATGTTCAGAAAATACATGTTCAGAATACTGATTTAGAGTTATTGTATTGTTTTATTGTATTAGTTATTGTATTCCTGTACATTTACTTTTGATTATGTTCACAATACTGTTACTTTCCAAAAATCACAGAATACATGGTGGTTCTTTGTGTAATTTAGGTGTCAAAATGTATGGAATATTTGAGCGAAAAGAAAGCCATTTGTCCATGTGTGATACATATTTACACTATTTTTTTTAAAATTCACTTAAATAATGCAACTCAATGAAAAAAAATAAAAAATCAAAGTATTTTTCCCAACACTTAATAAACTACTACTACTCTCAATGGATTTAGGGTTATTTTATAGTAAGTCCGTTCCCCCACCACATGTTTCCCCAGAGTTGTTGTGCCCCTGAGCAAGACAATGGAGCTCAAGTTTGCTGTGACTGCGGAAACAGATTGTTCCTTCATTTTGGCCTTAGTTTTTTAGAAAAATTCAAATACTAAGAGTAAAATGGCATGATGGAGGCTAAACAGCTATGTGCTAACTAATGTCCGTAACGCAGTTGTTTGTGAAACTTTAAAAATCAGCAAAATATTTTAATCATTTAGAGGTTTATAGAGTTTCAGAAATAGATTATTTTTATGGATGGTCAGTTCCTTATATCCATTTTTCTTTCCAAATCCCTAGGGGTCAAAGGAATGCTGGCGGTCAAGATTTTTGTTGATTACTATTTGTCGACTTGTCAAATAATAAATTGCATTGTGCTTTAATAGTATGTTGTAGTAGTGTGTGGTTCTGAAGAACAGGGAATACCAATAATGAATATGTTACAGTTTGTCAGTTATATTTTTCTACATCTAAAATCAATTTGTTCAATCGATTTGTCCCAATTATTATATTGTTGCAGTCCTACAATTAAATATGTTTATTCTGCGATACTGACCACTATGAGAGGACTAAAGGCAAATCTCTGGGGCAGGTTTGACCTCAAAGAGAAAAACTGCATGCGACATTATGTATGACATCAGCTCTGGCCTAGCAGCGTTGTAAAGTGTAGGGGCTTTACAGTAAATCATATGTATATAAAGCATATGATGGCAAAGGTTTTAACTCACATACTTTTAATATGGGGTCGTTTTATGAGTTGCAGGATTAAAGGGATTAAAAAGATCTTACAAGTGTGTGGCAGCCTAAGATATACAAGCAGCAGAGCCTAAATCAAATCAGGAAACAAAAATCGCCTGTGTATTTGTTTGTTTGTTTTTTTGATCAATTTTAACTTCTTACAACTCTTTTATTTCATGTGACAGAAGCTTTTGGGGGATAAAAACCTCTGGGAAAACAGTGTGTATTTGGAAAATACAGCAATACGTCATGGCTCTACTTCCTAAACATAAAGACAATAGATGCTGTCTTTATGTTTACTCTGCAGGCTTTGACTAACCAAGATTGCTGGCTCAGAGTTTCATGTTTAAAAGAACCACATTCTTGAGTTTTCAAGGTCTAACAATCACACATACTGTATGTCAGTACTTTCCTATACACTTTCTAGTATAAATCATATACTTTCATCTTTGACTCTGCTGCGATTGCTTGAATTTCAAAAACTCCTCTGGAGAAAAATGCCTGTTCTAGGTCACGCAGTGCCACAGTTCAGTGGAAATACAGGGGAGTGTTATGATGTGTATGAATATGAAGCAGTATTATTGTCCTCTAGTGAAGGGACCTCTTACTTAGGGTTCATCATTTCCACAGTCTGACCCTTTGTCTACAAAGAGTGGATAATACAAATGTGGGAGCTTACATAACTGTAGTCTATGTTTTTTGTAATCTAGTCTTTTCGTTCTTCCAAACCTTTTGGATGAGCCTTGTTTTTCCAAAAGAAGATAATTGTTTAAGAAGAGTTCCTGCGCCAGCACACTTCCCAGGCCAAGCCAGACACATAGTTCCTCCTGGAGAAGCAGGGACTCTACTCCAAGCTCCTCCCGTCTGACCAAGCTCCTCATTATTTCTAAAGGAGCGCCCTGCAACAATTCTGATCTAGAACCATTACCTAAGATACCTGTAGATGCTAATCTAAACTCCTGTGTCTAATGCTCGTCATGACACAACATTTACTTTACCAACTAAATGTCATTATTCCACATCTAAAGAACACTAGCTACCGTTTCTTTCTTCGTCAGGAACATGGTCAAATAATCCCAGGGTCCGGAAACTATTTAGCATAAAGTTTATTTTACAATGTAGACGTCCCCATGACTCCACATAATTTATAATAATAGAACATTTATGGTGTAATGTTAACTCCACGGGGCGACACAGACCAAGTTTATCTAAACGGAAAATTCATCTTTTTACTATATTACGGTAACACTAATGTTTATGGGCAGTTTGGATTGAAGTTGAACTGGTGTGTGTGTGCGTGTGTGTGTATGTGTGTGCGCGTGCGTGTATGTGTGTGTGCGTGTGTATGTGTGTGTGCGTGTGTGTGTGTGTGTGCGCGTGCGTGTGCGTGTATGTGCGTGTGTGTGTATGTGTGTGCGCGTGCGTGTATGTGTGTGTGCGTGTGTATGTGTGTGTATAGTGGCAAAAGCCATCAGGGTGCTCTTGTGGGCCTTACGCAGGTAAACCATAGTTATGTTGCTGTTACACACTACCAGATATCTAAAGAATAGTTTAAAGATATTCAAAGATAGTCGTGACAGGGTTATCGCTTTTCAATTACTGGTGAACTACTGTAGAACTAATTTGTAAAAACTTCATTTTTCTACGTGAACATAAATCTGTGCGTTCCAAGCGCTGTTACTGCATTTATTCATGGGTCCGAGGTGACTTGGGTCCTGCCATTTTGAGGACGTCTGATATGCTGCCTGCTGCTGTGGGTTGCCAGAAATGGATTAGCGCCATCAGGAGGTACTCAGACAGTGGAGATGGTCGTGGACTTCAGCAAAGCCACAGCCCCCCAGCCCCCCCTCACCATGATAGACTCCCCATCATCACCGTAGACTCCTTCCGCTTCCTCGGCACCACCATCAACCAGTACTTCCTGCGGCAGCTGAGGAAAGCCAAGCTGCCAGTGCAGATGATGGTGCAGGTCTACACGGCCATCATTGAGTCCATCCTCACCTCCTCCATCACAGTGTGGTACACTGGAGCCACAGCCAGGGACAAACAGAGACTACAGTGCATTGTGAGCTCTGCTGAGAAGGTGATCGGCTGCAGACTTCTATCTCTGCAGGACCTGTACGTCTCCAGGACTCTGGGATGAGCAGGTCGCATCATAGCTGACCCTTCTCACCCTGGACATGGACTATTTGAGCCACTCCCCTCAGGCAGGAGGCCACTCCCCTCAGGCAGGAGGCCACTCCCCTCAGGCAGGAGGCCACTCCCCTCAGGCAGGAGGCTACGGTCCTTACGGACCAGAACCTCCTGCTACAAGAACAGTTTCTTTCCCTCTGCCATTGGACTTCTTAAACACTGTCACTTTAACTATAATTTAATCACCCACTGCACTGTTCACTTTCTGAACTACATTTGTAAATTCAACTGTAAATTTGTGTACACATTAAGCCTATTTTGATTCTTATATTTATCTTTGATAGTTTTTTAATTGTTTTTTTTTATTTTTGACTTATATAGGTTGACTTTATATAGGTTGTTTTATCATTGTTCATTGTTTTATGTTGCACCAAATCACTAAATCAAGTTCCTATGTTTGTGAATTCTGTTCATTGACTAAACCTTTTCTGATTCTGTATGTACTCAGACACAAAAGTCCATTCTATTGTGTATCTAATGTGTTTCAAATATAGAGCATAAATGAGTCTCAACTGTGAATAAGCTTGTCTATCCACAGATCTGTCCTGTAATTCGGCCTGGTGGTGTCACCTGCTTGCCTCCATGGAGACAGACTTGTATAATGGCCTAATGCGGAACAATCAAAGCAATTTCAAATCCACGGTGACACGTAGGTGGCAGACACTGCACCTCGAGCACCTTTAAGCATCTGAGTCACAGGCAGGAGGACTAAGCTCTGTGATTAACCTATTGTTCTTTTAAGTTGAAGGGAACTGGATCACCTGTGAGAAACCTAGCCATGATGGAGAGAACATGCAAACACCTCACAAAAGGACTAATGCACTCTAGGAATCAAACCTCTGACCTCTTTGCTGATTTCCCATAGTGATTGTGCTGACATTAACCGAATAAAAAGCATTAGCTTGGAGTTGCACCTCATGTTTCTGGTTTAAATATATATATATTTACAGTATTTTGGGCTGTATTCACCTGTTCTGTTCTGTTCCTGCATGGTTTAATCTCAGTTTTGTCCTTAAAGACTCTCTTGGGTTCTGTTAGAGTCCAGATTTAGACCCAGTTTAGTCCCAATTTGAACGTGGACATGTGTGCAAGTGTGAGCACAGCCTTATTAATGTCCAAAGTGTGTGTGAAAAATAAAAACCTCAACACACGGCATTGCTTATACGCACCTTGGGAGAAGCGTTCAGCACCAGTCTGCTCAGAGCATTACAGCCTGGTGATTTGTACCCAGATTCTGCTGTACATTCAAGGAACTATAACATTTTGCATGGTTTTTGAGCACTTATTCATACCGCTATTATGTTCCGCCACATTTACGAGCACTTTATGCCAAAGTCTTCAAACAATAAAACATTAACACGCATGATCCGTACATGGAAGACCCTTTGAGCGGACTGCAGTTAAAACGCAGTAAAATGCAAACTCACTGGAAACTGACTTCATAATGCCCCAGTGTGTAACTAGGTAACCGCAGTCCCACACAAAATGGAGTGGAGGGGGTTTGGCGCGGTTATTTGGCTTGCCGATGCTCTCCCCGACTTCAAATTCATTCCTACCACCTCCGGAGAAGAAGAGGCACTCCTCCCCCGTCCCGTGCGGCGGCAGAGGGACATCCCAGTCTCCTCTCACATATGGAGCACGTTATGAAAATGTCTGGGGCCAAAAGACACTGCGCACCCTCCGCATGCATTCAGTAATGAGGCGTGGACTTGTCGGAGGAGGTGCTGGCTTTTGCGGCGGCGCTGGTTCAATACGTTTTGCACGATATGGAAGGATTCAAAGCAAATGAGCTGATTTTCCATAGGCAGATACAGATGGTTACGAATTAGATTTATTTCAATATAAACGGCGCTCTGTATGAAGCCCCCTCTTTGTTTCAAAATCAGACTTCTGCTATCTGCATCTAATTGTAAAACTTTTGTCAACTACAAACACGGAAAAAGGCGATCCACCCGCTTAGTTTCACCATCTGACAAAACTGTTCAATAGAAAAAGTTAGGAACTAATCAGAGTTGTGGGGAACACTTTTTCACGGTTTGAGTCATGTAAAGTATTTTTATTGTGTTTGTAGATTTGTTTTTGCCTATTTACTTCTAGGGTCATGGTGACAAGAGCCTATTACAGTTTTTTACGATTGAATAAACACTAAAATCTAAAGTTTAGCCCAATTATCAAAACCTTACACTCAAGGAGCAAAACTCGGCCTCAGATCTGCATCACTGTAAACACAATAAGTCAGTTCACACTTTGTGCAAAACAACACACACAGTGATTTACAACACTCAACACACTTGTATGTATTTAGACACAGAAGTTTATCAAAATGTCACTTCTTTGCAATTCTAAAGCACTGACTGTCAAATGACCACACCCATGTGCCAATCCATTGAACACTGTCATCAGGTGACCAAACACAAGATCACTTAATTGTAGACACACCAATCAGGTTTAAGCACTATAAAAATGCAGCAGGTGAGTTCACCAAACTGAACCAAAATGGAAGGAAGAGTGAGGATGAGAAGGAGGAAGAGGAGAAGGAGAAGAAGGAGGCAGAGGCCGTGCCAGAGGTCGAGGTCGAGGTAGGGGTAAAGGAAGAGGAAGAGGAAGACTTCAAGCAGGAGGGGGAGGGGGAGGAGTTTGGGAGGGTTCTTTTTTGTACTGGATAAAATGTTATGTTCATGAAAACTGGGATTTTTTTTCTTTTTCGCCATGTTGGCTTGAGTATGTGGGGAAAAAATAAATGACACTGTCAACAGCATTAGTCTTGTGTCCTGTGTGGTGTCTACAGTGATGCATACAAGTGTGTGTAGTGTTCACTGTGTGTGTTGTTTTGCAAAAAGTGTGAGCAGACATTGTCTTTCCAGTTGTGCAAATCCGAGTCATGTTTTGCAAATTCACGCTGTACTTCACCCACACGACTCTGTGCATTTAGAAGCAGAATTAGCCGAAAATGTTTAAGGTTTTCCACAGCAGTGTGTAACTGGTGCAAACATAGTTAAGTCACATGCAACGTGTGTGTTTCATATGGTAAGAAAATATGGTTTTGATCAATTAGTGTAGAGTTTTTATAAGAGTGGTTCATTTTTCAAAGGAGATAAGGTGTTTTGCTAATTGGGTTTGTGGTTGTGCCAATTGTGTGTAGGGTTTTGCTAAACAAAACAAAACAATCAAAATTGTGTTTATTCAATCGTAAAAAAAACTGTAACAACAGCTATGGTTCCCAAACACTTAATAGTTGTGTTGCTCTTTTGACAATCATAATGCAATGTGTTTACATAGCATATGAAATGTAATTAAAGCTTAGAGTTAAGATTCTAAAGGGGTATAACACCATCAAGTATAAGTGTGATCGTGTGGTGACACCGCTGACAGGCAATTGACGACTTTCTCACTTGATTTGGGATTTTCTTTTTTATAATTTATGGTGTAGTTTGTTAATTAATCCCTTTCAACTCTGCACACATCAAACTTATATCCCTTTTTTCCATTTCAATCTGTTCTGTTGATCAAGTCATCTCATACTTAGATGTGATTTCATTTGCGTTTTTATTCAAATAATCCACAAATGAAAGTATCACATGCAGAATTTGATTTCCAGTAGCATTTACATTAATCAACATATAATTTACCCATTTTGACATTAATGTGTCAACTTTATTACTGAAAATACTCTTTAGCCAGGTTTGCATTGTTAATTATATAATCCCAACCAGTTTGTATCTGCATTTCAAGTTATTATATCCAGGTTAAACTAACAACGCAAATCAGACATATCCAGAGCCATATTAGTTTTGTAGTTAGTTTTATGTTCTAGGAAGTAGTTAATGATCACTTGAGGACATTTTTGTTTATTTGTTTATTTTACTACATTTCTTCACTTATTTCCCTAAGAGTAAATGTGTTTAACAACATGTAGACCACCACCCTCCCCTTCAGTCTGACCTCCTTGAGTGTGGAAAAGTATTGTGGTTTCTTCCTCAAGGTTTGGCGCCTGGGACAGTTTTCCTGCTTACTCTGGTTATTGTTTCTTCTTGTGCCATCCTCCTCGCTGTCTCGGGGAAGCTCGGCATGTTACGACCCCTGAGGAGGAGATCTGGGGTGGGTCCTGTGTTGGTCTGGGACAGGGATCTGAGAAATATGTTGGAGTTGAAGGAGAGGTTTGGACTGCAGCCCTGGCCTGGGTTGGGTTGTTATTGGAGGTAGAGTTTAATACTGTGTCCAAGCTGTCTCTGTTGTGATAGTCGTCCACAATGTTTTTAAGAGTGAGAAAGTGTAAGGGATTTTGACACACTGAGAATTTCTGATTAGTTAGACATAAAAAGGATGTTAAAAGTAATAAAAATAAAAATGTAAATGCCCCATGACCCGAATAAATAATATAAAGGCTCTTTAAAAGAATCCAACATCTATTAATGGTCCACTGACTCTAAAAAGAGGAGTAAGAGGAGTGCCTGGTCTCCCCTTTTGTTTGCTTTGTATTTGTAATCATTGGCCCAATATATTAAATACATCTTAACATTTCAAACCAGTATAATCATATTTATTTGGAGTAGAAAAAGAATGGTAAAAAGTTAAAACCATGTCATAAATGGATATGTTACTGGGTTGCCCGAAAAGATCAGAAAAGAACACTTTTAATTAGACATGGAAATGGGGCACATCTATGATTCAATTTTATTTCATGTTTAAATGATAAATCCTAATGCCAACCCAGTATGAATTCTGTATAATTTTCTTATAATATGGAAACATGGAAACAAAATACCGTACATTATCTCATTTACCAGGCTATTTCCTTACCATCCTGTTACTGTGCTATAATTTAAAATATGACGAATTTATACGTGAAAGTGGCATCACTTACAAAGCAATGATACCGCAAATGTCTCAATCCTGCTCTTCTAAGTCACCACATCTGTAGCTCTCTTCCTATCATGGCTCATCGTCTCATCTTAAAAGTCTGGAGATAATTACATGTTTTGCTCAAGGTAGATCTTAACTTCAATCACAACAGGAAATAGGGCTAATTTAGATGTTTTTATGGAGTTTATGTAAGACTTTCCTGAGCACTAGTGCCTTTGTTTTTACTGTTTAGCTCAGGTTAACTGTTTGTCTATGAGAGCCATAAATATTTAGCACAGCTTCACTCTGTAATCAACTACAAGCCACTTAGGACTAATGAAGAGGCAGAAGAGAGGTGACAACGCGCTCTAAACAGCCAATCAGACATGCAAACAGCTTGAGGACTGAAAATGACAGCGACTCTACAGTATATCGCGCATTAAGTCTTAGTATTTCATAACTTCAGGACTTAACCAAAGCATCTGCCACAGGAGTCAAACAGTATGACATTGATACATATCTGTTTAGGATATAAAAAGTCCATTTGGGTTCACAAACGCTAAGATTATGGGTAACTGTGGCTTGCTATATGGACATGCGATGGAAATGTTTACTCTGGTGTAATGGGTATTTGACGGGCACTTCTCACACTCTCACACTATTGTAGTACAAATACTATTACGGGGCCTAACTCCAAAACGAAATCTGAACTTGACCATGACAAAACCAGGACTAGAGCGTGACCAAGCAAATTCTGCCGGACTAAACTGGGCTCAAACCAGGATCAAGCATGTTAATCCCGAACACTTTGCACACACCTTGATTTACCTTAATAAAGCATGAACAAACAATTCATAATGAACTAATAGTTTAGCTTAGTGACCTCTAGATCGGACTTTAAAACCCAACACAACATGCGCTGTCCCAGAATGTAACCAAAAACCAACTGAAGTACATTTAAACCTGGCTTTGGACATCTTTAAAAAAAAAAAAAAAAACGATTGGCAAAACTATAAAAAACTACAAAAAACTATAAAATGTGATATCGATTTGGAGTTTGCAGATTAATCAACCAGAACCAATCAATCAAGGAATTAGGGTTATTTTATTATTGCTTTTACTATTATGATATATTTATTTAGGGTATGTTTTGCAAATGACTTATTGCTTTCATGAAAACTCCATGTTATAATCCGGTTTGTATTGTGTACCGTGAGCAGCTAAGTGAGTGCTGACTCCACTGTGGCTGATTATGGTGATTCCTCTAAGTACAGGCGCTCATGTCTGAGGTCTTAATTACACGAGCCAGATCCCTCTGTGAGAGAGATGAAATATGAGACTCTCAAGTTTATGTTTTAAAGTGGAAACGTGATCGTGACTTAGTAAATGATTCTTTCAAATGTGGTCACATGAAAACGCTCCAATAAAACAAACTGTCAAATGATTTCTGATTGAAAGTAAGAGGAAGGCTCAAGGTGCACAAGTAGGATTTATATCTTTAATCTACATATGTTGTAACCACTATTGTTGAAATCCATTAAATTGCTTGAATTCCAATTTGGTGAAAGGTCCTTATTGCAATACTGTGGTGTTTTGAAGTACAAATTTAACACTTGAAAGTAGCGATTTCATGTTTTTAAGTTTAAAATAGAATAGTTAGTGTGAGTGCTACAGTCTTGAACTCGTATGACACAAAACACCAGGATTGGCAGCAGAGATTGCAACTTTTTCTGACTTTGCACTGAGAAAAGAAGCTGATAGCTGTTTAATATCCTTTCTGGTAGTTAGTGTATATAAATGTTGTGAGAATTCAATGCATGGATGGGGTCAGCTTCCTGATTCTCAGTCATTATAATCCTCTGATAGCTCCAGCAGTTTGCCTGTCACAGTGGTTTAGCAGAGTCAGCTCACATATTTACATCTGAACAGCATTTAATGTATATTTGAGGCCTTCGACTTCACTCTTATATAATCTATTTATTTACAGTAGCCAACGGGAATACATGTGTGTTGTATTCCATGAAGCTCCTCTATGTTTTTTAAGTCATACACTCGTCATGTCAGTGTGCAAATTGCCTCCACAAACAAAAATGATTCATCAAGGCTTCTGACTAGTACTAAAGGTGCCCATCCTCTACAAGGGTCACTGAGATGCACCTTGAGCCTTTGCTTTAAAATGAAATACAGTAGAGCTTATTCATATTTCTAAAGAAAAGAAATGCGACTTGGGAATCACATTGTTCTGAAAATATCAAATACGGGAACCAGACTCATTCTCTTTGAACTTGGCGAACAACTTTCTTATTAGTTTTTATTAAGTCAGATTGCTCTCATATAAGCTTTCACTTGGGCACAACAGCATTGTCCAATCTGCATCTAAGTAGCTCTTACATATACCAAACTTTCAAATATTGCACTTAAAAAGATCAATTGTACAGAAGGCTCCAAGTATGAATTTTTGCACCAATTTTCAGTAAGATCTGGGGTTTTCAAATAAGTAAGATTTCCAAACTCACATTATCATAGTTACACAGTGTTCTTTTGGAGGTTTGTCCCAGCACTTTGAAAGCTCTTTTCCCTAATGTGTTGATGAAATACACTTTGCTCAATAGTGGGAGGTCTGGGTGGATGTTTTGTGCAGCGCTGACAGCTGAGTGGTTTAATGCCCAGGCAGAGGAGCTGAAATGTTTCCTAATTTTGTTTTCGTTGGACTAAATCTTCTTTTTCAAAAGGTCAAATTGTTTGGAAATGTTTAAGCGAGTTCAGTTTACCATGTTTTCAAGTGTCATGGAGACTTAAAATACATGGCTTTACTGACACTACTACTCCTGGCTGTTTTTCACAAATATTTTCTATGAGATTTTTTAATGGAACGAAAGAAAGACATATTATTAGGTCAGGGAAAGGTAGATTTTATCATCCAACGTTTCAATGTGGGTGGGACCAATTAGAACCAATGTTACAGCACCCAACAATTTCTGCGTCATAGATTGTTATATTATTTTATCAGTAATCAACAGCATATTTTGATTATGTGTCAGGTTTAAATTATTTATATTACTTTGAATTACTTATAGATATAGTCACTTAAACCCTTAAAAGACAGACAGGGTGTGGTGGTCTTTAATGCACTGTGCACTGAAAGATAATCCTAGATCCGCTCATCACTCATTTACGACACCATTAACTTTATTCAAGCGCATCCAAAGTAAAAAATAAACATGACGTCTTCAGTTGTCATGTGTTCTTCTGGAGCCAACCTCAGATTTAAATGCTAAACCATGATCAGTCAGCTGGAGCAGATAAAGCATCTTTTCTGACAGAGCTGACTTTGACGTATTTTTAATCCTGGGTGCGATTACAGAAGCTTCTCGTCTCAGAAAACCAAAAACCCACGTGTCCCTCCCTTTCCCAGGAGATCAAACCGGGACTACTGTTAAAGAGGTTAGTCATGTGACCTGTCCCACCGCAAGCCACTGCGACTCCAATAAAAGGCATCAGCATCAACAAAGTTCAGTTGAGAGACACTGCAAACATGCACTGTCAGCAACTAGATCTGTTAGTAAAACTATAGAGAAAAATGGCTCATGGGATGTGGAAAAATGGCACTGTTTCTAAATCATTTAAATTGGATCCAGAGTTATTGAAACATACACATACATTTACCATCAAAATGACTTACAAACACCTCTACGTGCAAAGGCTTCATGGTGCATGTTCCATCTGGACCCAGCTCTAAAATGTACTTGGCTTAAGATGTAATACACTAAAACATACTGGACTTTAGCTGATAAAATAATTTGTAAAAACTATAATTATGCGTTATACTCGGTGGTGAGCTACTGTTCTGGCCACAACTGCCCCGGGACAGACAGATGGGAGAAAGCTGCCATCGGCTCCTCTGACCACCACCAAACATTTTCATACCAGGATATGTGGGTTAGAGGACAACGAGCAGGAATTGAACCATAATATTAATTAGTTGTAATTAATGAGGGTGAATATTAAAACATAGGTAACAATGTAGCTAAAATACACGATTTTCTTTAACCCTTTGCAACCTCCTCTGTAGCACAATAGCAAACTTAATGTCTCTGAAACAAATCTCCTCTTTGGTTTCCCACCTGGCTCCAGCTCTCATCTCTGAATCCTCCCAGTCCTCTGAAGTAATAACATCTCCATGTAAGCAAGTGGTAAACCTCCCATCAGAAAAGTTTGATCGTGCACCTCTAGAGTCTTTTGATTCTCTTCTCCTAAAACACATTTCTTGACCCAGGCCCACTTACCTTGGCTTTCTTCACCACCTCTTCATTCCTTTGTACTCACAATATAAGACACTTAATAATCAAGCATAAACCTAAAAACATTATAACACAGATACAGGAAAAATGCAGTGACAACAGTAGCAGTAAATCTCCCAGGAGGCCGCGCTCTCTGGGATGGGGCAGCAGTGGATCCTCTGGTTGGACAGGCACAGGATTCTGGGGCACCTCACAATACACCCCCGTCCAACCCTGGAAGCACTGACAAGTGAACTTATGCTTCATGTCGAGGATGTCGTGGTTGTTGAGATGACCTCTGACGGTGAAGAGTGGACCCCTGGTTGGAGAGGGGTTGCGGTAGATTTGGAAGAAACGAGGATTCAGGTGCAGGTAGGAGGCGGAGTCCAGGCTTTTCCGCACACAGCGTCCGTTCTTCTTGCACAGAGCCTTGCTGCACAGTTTGGCCGCAGAGGTGACGTTGATGACGTAGTGACCGAGGGGACCGTCAATGTAGTGTTTGACCGTCAGACAGTTTTTCTGGAGAGACACAGAAACATTGGGTTTGGTTCTGAAATATCCAAGAGTTTATTATATGATTTTGAACTATTAACTTCTGTGGCTTCATATTAAGAACAAGACAATGACATTGGAGTAAAAGGGTTCTTTTGGGTAGAACATTATTATTCTTATTCAGGAAGTTGCCACTGGCACCGCCATTACCATTCCAGTTATATGATTTTTCTGCCAATCTCAACAGCAAATAAGTTCTATACAGACTATAAAGACGTTTTCAAGCCAACCTGAGAAACGGTGATGTGTTGACCTGTTTGTGCACATGAACCTTGAACATTTTACACAAATCAACCTACTTTATATAATATTTTAGCAGCAAGGCTTTTCACCTCTCCATTGAAATTACTGGAATAACATGGATAGTCTGACCAACAGACAATCAATCTTACTATTTGAGCAGATATTTTGTTATGGTTATAACTCTCGTGTACAAGAGTGTTCTTGACATGCCGTTAGTAAAAACAGAATTGGGTAAAACTGCCTAAATTCTGCAGCTAAGATACTCCTGACCAAGCTCAGATTGGTTACCTAGAAGAATGAGTCCGATTAAAATAATGAATTTCCTTAGGGAATATAAAGTATAACATAATCTTGAGCCATGACTCAATCTCATGACACTGAGGCTGGCACAGAAAGCTATTTCAAGCAACTTTACCGATAAATTGAATTGTTTTATAAATTACAGAAATTGAGTCATGGCAAACACACAAACGGACCATGTATTTAACTCTTAATTCGTTCTGTCACATATTAAACACTTGTGATTTATAGGTTTGAATGTTATTACCTGTGATCGGGCATATTCTGATGATCCCCACAAGACAACGCCAGCCGCGCCCAAAGCAGCACTCTCTCCAATGGTGTGGATCAGGTCACTCTATCAAGAAGAATTCAGAGTTCATTCCTTTATGTACACGTACCCTTTGACCAACAATGGAATTGATATTGTTTTACAGCTGTCAAAAGAGTGCCACATAAGAGCTGCAAAGTTACATAAGGATTTTGTGAAACTTGTACGAGTGGCCAATGCAATACTGCGACGTGAGTATTGGAAAATGTGCATAAAATTAAGGTTTATTGCCCAAAATGGCCAATTCAAACGTTAAAATGACAACAAAGTGGCATAAAAGGACCCAGCGGTTCAAAAGGGATATACAAATGACTATGGACATTCTTCACACACTTAGCCATATCACCACATACTACCATTAGACATTTTTATTTAAAACCCAGCTTTACCTGGGACAGCACTATGAAGGTATACGCGTAGAAAGGCCTGGAGTAGACAAAAACCGGCAGTGCGTAGTCGTTGCGTGCGATTGAAGCGATCCTCAGGGCTTCTTTGACTCTGTAGTGCACAAACTTCACCGTATTGGGCGAAGACTTGAGTTCATAATCCAAATATATGGACGGATACAAGGCCGTACTCTCCCTCCACATCCACATCAGATGGTCGTTCCTCACGTGCTCTACGTTCGGACACTCTCCTGTATATTTTTGCGGATGTTGTTTGTATCCGTAGTTATAGCAATCCGGGAATAAGTAAAACCCCCATAGTCCTTCTGGTCTTCTGCTTTTCGCCAACGCCAATGTCAAATTCATAAATGCTTGCCCTGCTTTCTCAAAACTCTCTTTCGCCTCCTTTTCTACTTTGCTTTCTGGCCAATGTGGATGCAATTTCCGAATTTGCTCCTTGGATTTGTTGCGGTATATATCTTTAGCGCCCCAATTGCGTACCCATTGCGGTCGCCAGTTCTCCCAATCAATGACACCAAGTCCTCTAAAATCTTTGTGCGGAACCCTTTTATCGATATCGACTCTTGCTTTGCTGAGATGTTTCGTAATGCTTTGATTTTGGGGAAGACCTCCATTAATGGCTATGCCAGAGTTGGAGTAGTATGGGTAGTATCCCAGATGGCTATGGTAAAAAATAGTCACATTTGGACCGCTTAGAGTTTCGTTAAGATTTGCGACAATGTCAAAAACGCTCAAATCCAAGTCCACTTTAAATCGTTGGCGACAGGATTCGGTGGGAGCGTTCCAGACCACGACAAACGGTCTATGAGGGATGAGTGGCGCACGCCCGGGTTTTAGCTGGTCTCCCCAAACTTCAAGCTTCACTCCGAGGCAAACCAGTACAGCCAAAACCACCACCAGGGGGAGCCCTTTGGATGCCATGGCCGGAAGGTCGACATGGGGTTATTATCAGATGCTCACTGGATGGAGAAGAAGAAAGAATTAACATATTATGAGCCTCGGTGAGCACAAATAAGCAGGCAAACAGTGAGAGAACACAGGGTCAATGAAGTGGATGCTCCAGATTCCACAACGGAACAAATGGGTTGATGAAAGAAACAGTTTCAGGGCAAACATACTCATACTCTATATGAAGTGTAAATGTGAATTGTCCACACAAAGTGTAGTGTAGTGTGCCATAAGGACAAGCACTTCACAGGCCAACTCATTTGATTATTTTCCATGTTTTGTGCAATAAATTGGGATATTAGACCTTGGTGTTGTCACAATACGAAAACTTTTGATACCACAATAAAAAAACATGCATTGATGGTTCCGTGCAGTGGACTTCTACAAGATTGTTCATTGTTTTATGTTGCACTGAATCACCAAGTTCCTATGTTTGTGAATTATGTTCATTGACAATGGCAATAAACCCTTTCTGATTCTGATAATATATTCTAATAATCGTTTTTGTGGTTTTTTTTTACCATGAGGTTACTATTTCTGAAAAGGATCAATACAGTTGATTGTGTCTATGGTCTAGTTTTGATACTACTTTTAATATCGAATGACATGGGTACTTGGGTTTTTCTTACAACCCTTTTAAATCATAAAGTAATTCACTTTTTTTTTTTGTTCCAATAAACACCTATAAAATTGCTTTTGATTGTTGATATTGTTTGATATTTCACGGTCATTAAAGAATAGTGTGAGAATGTTTAGTTTCAGACTGCATTTCACCATCTGTATTGTCCCATGCATTCTCCAATCTTACAAAATTTGATCTATAGACTTCCCAAGCTGTTGAAAAAAGGAAGCGGCCCGTGAGGTTTTGCCTATTACGTGACATTAACTTGACAATGGCATGACAATGATGAACTACCTGGCCACACTCATAAAACTCAGGGGAAAGACTTTGAGGAACAGACTAGAATCCTGCTGTCACATGGTTTTGATTAACACATGTTGACATTCTGCATGCGTGTGTGGTTTCCTCAAAGTCCCAAACCACAATACTTACGGCGCCACACTATTACATTCACTTTGTCCCTACTTTCTTCTTTATCAATCGTCCAAAACTGCACCTCTTCACGCCACAGACCTCCATCATATACAAAGCAGTGGGTTCATGGCGCCATCTCATATGCAACCAATTCATATTTCCATTTTCAACTGTCAGGAGCTCGTAGGGGAGGGAAGCTTCGTCTCTGAGGCTGCCTCCAGGGACGCCACGGGAAATTTCCCATCATGCCCCTCTGTGCGGCGTGTAACAAGATCAGGGCCAAGAAACCACTGAGGCTGGTTCAATCAGTCGACCTTTCGTTCATCTACGGGTCAGTGGTAAAAGGCTATGGTGGCTTAGAAGGGACATCAAATCAAATCAATTTATTTTTGTAAGGCCCAAAATCACAACAACAGTTGCCTCTGTACTGTATTATGCAACTTCAAAGAGCTATTAACCTGGATAATGGTGTTTCTGCATCATTAATGTACTCAAAGTTGTGTTTTAAGTGAAGTCTAAATAATGAAATTTGTAGAATAAAGTCTAAAGAATAAATTCTAAAGTCTAAAGAATAAATTCTGAAGTCTAACTACAATAGGTGGCGGTAATGTAACACTTGGATACCAACCGCCATAAAACACCAAAGAAGAAGATGTCACCAATCACCTACATTCTGCCACTCTTAGAGATCGGGAAAAGTCACAACTTTGACGACGGATCCCAAAAAAAACGACAAGACCGAGGGACACCGAAGGTTACTCAGAAAGTCAAGCTTAGATTATCAATTAAATGGACTTTGAATGACAAAAATCAGACAAAAGGTAAGACCTCTGATACGTGCCAAAAAATGGGTTGGTATAATGAGAGATAATGATAAAATGTAAGAATGTAATAAAGATCTAAAAGAACTAATAGTGACTATGTGTTACATTAGACGGTCACTCAGTGAGAAAAAAACATGTAAATGACAATCTGCTGCTGGTTAAAATTTTATGTCATGAAATGTCACTATGAAGAGGCGGGGCTTATCTAAGCCATTAAGCCATTTTAGATCAATATTGTGGTTTTCAATTAACAAAATGCCAAATAATGAGCTACTGGTACTTAGTTTTTAATCTGATAATAAATACCAGGAAAAAAATCCATAATATGTCTAACATGTTCAATTTACAGATACAAGAATTTGGTGACTATAGTCAATCAGATGCTGCACATGCTATAGGATCATACAAGTTGATAAGATTTTGCCCCCAATTCTAAAAGTATTGTAACTCTAATAATACACCACCTTTCAGATGCAGTGCTGTACACCTTGGCTGGAGGCTTTAGTTGATAAATTAAACTGAAGTCCCTGGACAAACACAACCTAGACACAGAGAGCATGCAACTTCACACAAAAAGGCTCCATTAAGGGGTCAAAACCACATACTTTTTATCTGTGATCCATATCCCAGAAAAGTTCTCTAAACATAGGACCATTTATTTTATCTTCAAAATGTAAAAACAAAACTGACTGGTAACGTGTTGTCAGTAAATAATCACTCTACCAAATGTAATATCTTGGATGAAATATATCATTTAATTTCCTCAACCCTGTGGCTGTTCCAGTTCTAATAATCCTGCGAGTTTCCTGGTTTTCCTGGTGATGTAGCTCCAACATAAACAGCCTCTCAGCCAGTCTCCAGAAGAACTATAACTACGTCAGGTCTGGAGACCGTGGACAGGCAGAGGTCTACACCACCAGAAAGACCCCCCAAATACTGAGACTGGGCCAAACTCACACGGAGTTAGAGACAACCAGAACAATGGGCAATGGGTAAACACAGGACCTTTGAGACAATGATGCTGCTGAGTTGAGTTGGAGTGTCATTTTCTAATTGACATGAGTTTAAGAATGATGAAAAATTAGGAACATCGTTATCGAAATGAGTCTTTTGAATGGTAAAAAGTCCTCCTAATGTTGCTTTAATGAGAAAATCATGAATAGAGGTTGGAATAGAACTTGAAAACTTTACATTTCTAGCCAGAAGACATGCAAACTGTACAAAACCACACAGAAACATTAGCAAAAAACAATGTAAAAGAGCAAACAAAATTTGTGGAGCAACCCAATAAACTGGTTACTACTGGTAAATACCATTCATTCACATTCTATAGTGTCAGAATGCTTTTGAATGAAGGCTATGTTTAGTATGTGTCATCTAAAAATCTTCTTTTTTATAACGTTAGACTAATTGAAGATTCATCTGACTCGGAGATGACTCAACCATTTTTGTCAATCTGTTAAAATGTCCAAAAAATCGAGATAAACTCCGAACAAAAAATAATATTTACTGCTTTTTATATTCAAATCTTTATTGTCAGCTTTGTTTGAAAAAGTTTGGATAAAAAAGGCTCTATGTTCCTGCATTTTTTTATATTTGCATTATGTTTAGATCCTTCTTGTAGGGATTTGGGTAAGTTCAATGGGTTTCCTTCACCACTAAGCCTGGATGTTTTGCAGAGTTAAGAACTGTTCTGACACTTCGTTCTTCTTAGAGCTAAATCTCCAAAGAAGCCTTCATAACCCAGAGACTCTGCAAAGCCTCATCGTCAATCAAATGTAATAATTGGCTTGACTTGTGTGAAATCTCCTGTCGTTTTTAAGGGTCATAAACTTGCTCCGGGGTTTTGATGTTTATATCTTCAGCTCTGTGGTTCATGAGCGGCTTGGACAGTGCGGTGCGGAAAATATGAAGTCAGCCGCAAATTAGCAAATCATGTCGCATGAATCTCTCCCGACCAAAGAGGGAGACAGAACTCTTCAGCCACACATGAGGACTAGCACATTGGTTTATGCTATAGCGCTGTTACGTCAGTGTCAGCCGCTGTTACGCTGCCGGTACGTTCTCAAGTAAATGTTCTTGTGTAAATGTAAATGAATAGCTCCCTCTGCAAGCTTCAGATTTGTGAAAGATATTTTTATCCCTGTAAAATGCGAATTAATCTTTCTTGTTTTAGTGCTTGCCTTGACAGCATCTTGTAGCAGATCAGTTTAATGAACAAAACACTGTGGAATAAAACCTTTACATCCACGTTTGGGAGCACATGAATACATTTCTGCAGGAAAGAAGTGTTGATTCTCTTGAACAAACCTTTGAATTCCTTTTGTCCAAACCTATTCCCATCACGAACCCTTCTCTTGGTTACAGTTCATAGCTGGTTCTGCTGTGGTTTTCCCTGCAAATGTTTCCAGATGTGATGTGACTTGATTAACACTCAGACAGTTCCCTGCTGAACAGAACCGCTGACTCACATTTGTTCATTAAAACTGTCTCTCTTCTTTTCCTGCTGAATTGGACTAAATCCACTGGCCCCAAGTGTGGAGTTTGACGCATCTTAAGTAACGTTACAAACATCGCCTGTGTATAAAAAGTCAGCTTTGGTGGTTCCCTGAATAAACACCTGATAATTGAAGTAATACTAGATTAGACACATTTTAGTTCACTTTTACCACACTTTCTCATATCAACAAAGAGTCCTTGTTGTCTTATTGAAAAGGTGAGTGCTCTCAACCAAACCTTTCTTCCTAGAATTTTGCTCAAATAGACAATACATTAAGAAGTGTGAAATGTACCCTTCTTTCTATAACATTTTTAAAACGTGTTGAGGTTTCTTTGGGTAAATGATGTTCTTTGCATAATCATTTTCAAATAAATTCATCAGTGCATTTATAATTATATCCAAAATAAACGAAAATGTCTTACCTTTAGATCTTTGGGGAGTTTGTTGATCTTTAAACCTGCAAAAACCGCTCTGTCTCTGGGGACCCTCACCATCAGAGCGTGGGTATTATTGTTGTGGCCCCTCCTCGTGTGAATCTGCTCATTAACTGGACCAAACCGGACGAAACAAAAAGGTTAGGTCAGCACAACTTTTTAGAATTCTGTGGTTTCAAATTGAGCTGGAGATCCAAATTCCAAGGTAGAATTTGCTGTTTAACTTTAACTGTTCATATCTCTGTAATTACTCGAAACAATGAATATCACACGAAACAAAAACTGGTACAAAGTTCAATGTCTTTTATCAGTATGAATAAAATAAAAGTCAAATATTCCACCCCAAAGATGTGATTTTTGTTTGTTGATCGATTAATATAGCAAATTCGGAAGGCAATTACGAAGGAATATTGAAATACAGAAACATGTCCACAGATCTATAAACCGGGACGATGGGGCCTCTTAGCTCTCACACACCTGGGATACTGTCCTGAAGAGGTGGAACAGCAGATGGCGCAGTGGTCCTGCCTCTACCGGTAGAAACTTAACGCAACTGGACAAAAATGGACAAAATGATGTTAAGATTCAACATTTTTGGATTATAAATTAACAGTTAATCACCATTAGATTTGAATATATCTCCATCTGAAATCATAACATCATTGAATTTGGAATGCGACTGCAAACATTCAAACGCACTACAACTTCCATTTTCTTCACAAACCCGCACAGTTGAAGTATAATTGACAAGATTGTTTGATATAAAATATTAAATTATGCAGCAATTTGCTCTGCAGTTAAAAAGTTCAAAGTTCAAGACTCGCCCAAAGCACATTTTGTGGTTGCAGTAAACTGTGTGAGTGTTAACACTGAGCTATTTTTTTATTAAGTCCCATCGTTTTATTATAACCAATAACGCAAATACTGATTAAACCTATTTACTATCACGTTTATTCGTCTCTATCAACATCTTGAAGAATACGGCTTACCTTTCCTAACTGTACGCCAAAACCACTTATTTCATTCAGGAAATAGCAGATGAAATGTTTCAAAAAGATTGCTGATTGGTAGAATTTTATTGCAAATCAAGGCAGTTTAGTTTTCCAGATGTTTTATCACACGGATATCTTGGTTCATACGAGAAAGGTGCTGACCATTCCTTACCTTCAGTTTGCAGCTGACAAAATATCAGACGGATACGAACTCCACCTCTGCATCGGTGCTGCATAAAACGTCTTCAATTTTATATTTATTTCAAGTCAGACTAAACACTCGAGGGCATGTATTAGTCAGACTGCACCGACAGCCATTCCACAGTAGATCGCACACAGAGACAATTGAAATCAAAATGTTTCATGTTCGTGAAGTGTTATTTTGTTCTTGTTGAGGTATAGGTGACATGTTTTACTGCCGTGCCATGTTACAGAATGGAGCTGAGGTTGTGGAAACATTAAAATGCTGAAGAGGTGTCAGGAATGAACACTGCTGAATACACTTCCTGCCATATAGACGTGTTTTAAATGAGCAAACATACTTTTTTCTTTTGCTGCGGTTCAGAACATCACATATGGGATCACACACAAATGTACACACAATTAAATTATCCCTCATATCTCATTAAATATGTGTGTGTTCTAAGTTAACATGTATAAGATTCACTTCAGAACGGATGCAAAATATGTTGTGTTGAGCAGCAGCCAGCACAAATAGACAAACAGGAGCAAATTAATTTATTGAGAAAATGTGTCTGAGGTTAAAAGGAAACAGCACACGCATTTATTGATCTACATTTGTCTGCCTTGATAATCTAATACAAATATCGGGTACTCTATTCTGACTATGGCATTATCATCACTGAAAGTTTGAGCAGAGCAGCAGCTTGGAGCAGAGAAGTTGCACCCAAATGCAATATTTATATCTGCTGCCATCTGCTGGACAATGTTTATATTACAACAAAATGTGTGAAATAATTTTTTTTTGGGTTTAGCCGGTTCTTACATCTATGTTCAGATCCCAGAGATTCATTTTACTGGACCTCTTTGTACACATCCAGGAGTGCTATGCAAACCACTCTCCCACCGACATATTATGTAAAAATCCACTCATATATTTCATAGCTTTTAACCTAAGCTTTTAAAAGTTATAATGTTATTTGTTCATAATTAATTTACTCAACGTTGGGATTTGATTGAGTCATGCATGTTTGTGTAATCCTGCAGCCTGCAACTGAGGCTTGAGTAAGAAAGTAAGAAAATGTCTGATTCCACTTACCCCCTGTCCCCGCCCACTTCTCTGTATTTACTGTATTTACTTAATTTACTTTATTTACAGACTCCGGGTCATATATTTACTGTTCAAAAATGCCACTGCATTTACCTGCATTTTAATAGTTAAAAAATTGCTACGGGAAAATGACACTAAAGAGGTGAGGCAGTTTTTTGTTCCTATCATTGAGTATTTTTAGATCAATATTGCGGTTTACAATGAGGAAAAAGTTTAATTGTGATCTATGTTACAATTTAATACTAAATACTCAAAAGCATGAATGTATGTTTTATGCATGACTTTCTATTTGTTATCTTATCTTATTTCATGTTATCAGGTCTATATGTTTTCTCAGTCAGATCTATGTAGGTAAATCAGAATACAGTAAAAAAAAACTAATTTATTTGAGTAAGTATTATTTTTGGCTTTCGGTCTTGCATGGCTCAAAACCCCCTTTAGCTTTGGCCCATTCTTTGATACAGTGAACAGAGCGCATTTGGCAGGTGGTCTCCAGATTAGGGTGGGACCAGTGTGCAGTCCATCTGTCACCAGTATTGTGCACCACAACAATAGACCTACCTATCTGCGCCTGTTTTAGTTACAGAGACAACCTTGAGTGCGAGCCTAAATGAGTCAGCAGGGAGATGGTCAATATAGATCAAACGTTAATGTGACTGTTCTATTAGCTTACCAGTGAAAAAGGATATGGCTATATTATACTTTTTCTCGTTCATGCTTATAATTCTGTCCCAAAAACGTTCAATAGTTTAATGTGCTCCAGTTTATATCAGGACAGGACAGATCCCCATAGAGTACCCAATCCCATATGCATGACTAAATAATATTTAGTCATGCATATGGGATTGAGTACTATATTATTGGAACTCTCTTCTCACTTACCAAGCAGATTGAAATGTAGCCAAAATATAGCCGCAAGTGGCAATGATCGGTCCTCGCCACTGCCCCACCACCCGGCAATGTGCCCCAATCTTCCTCCTTTTATTACACCTCCTGCCGCGCTATCGCACCTTCTCCCCTTTGCTTTACAAATAGGACCATTATTGTGTACTGAAAATGTATGTATTTTGGGAAAGGTTTGCGGCTGCAACGCATAACTTTTGATGCCCTGCTCCTGAAGATGTGTCTCACCAAATGTTACAATCATCAGACTAACGCTCTAGGAGGAGTTTGTAAAAAGTCTAAGCATGTTAAAATTTCAGAGATTTGGTGATTTTCCCATTGGAATAACAAAGGTTTCTGTCATCGCTACGGTGACGCCGTGACAAATATGACATGGGCCTCATTGACTTTTTGGGTCGGGACGTGCCAAATTTCTGAACATTTTGAAAAGCTGAATATTTTGCTCCCATATACAATGTAATGTCCCTCACGCCAAATAAATGAGTTTCACTCTAAGTAGGTTTAAGGGTTTAACATCTATTTCAAATTTGATGCAATTCGGACTTTGTATGTGCAAGTGACATTGTCCAATTATCCAATCTGCACCTAAATCTCCACTCAAATGAAACATGTGGTTTATGAACTTTGAAATCTATTGGGACAGAGACGTTTTGTCTAATATTAATATTCGTCTTCTTCTTTGGTGTTTTATGGCGGCTATTGTTGTTGTTGTTGTTGTTGTTGTTTATGGCGGTTGGTATCCAAGTGTCACATTACCACCAGACTTTATTCCTTAGACTTTCTTTATGGCGGCTGGTGAAACATCAAAGAATACTAAATAATTATATGTTTGGTTGTCATATAGGTTGTTATGACAACCGGAATGTGTCATGAAGCAAAGATTCTAAAACATCACTTTAAGATGTCTGCCACCCCCCCATAGGTGGAAGACTACCGGCCATAAAACAACAACAACAACTACCGGCTCTGGAATAAAGCCGGTAGGAATCTGAAGAATGGAGTCTAAAGAAAAGAATAAAGTTTAAAGAATAAAATCTGGCGGTGATGTAACACTTGGATACCAACCGCCATAACAACAACAACAACAACAACAACAACAACAACATGTCATAGTGGTTAAAAGAGTTAAGTGTTTACACTGATGAACAAGTAGTTAGTGTTTTGGGCACAGCTCAGTTGATAATCAGAATGTGTCGGTTTAATCCCTCATGAATCATTTAATCAGAATGTGGCTTGATTTTTTTTGGAAGAAGTTGAAGCGCTCTTCATTCACCATCCCATCGGCCTCGCACCGTCACTCCACTGGCTCTCGAGTACAGGACGATGCCAGAGTTATTGGAGGACTTGTGGACTCTTTTCGCGGCCTTACGGTAAATCAGGTGGCGTGGCCACAATAATAATGTAGTTTATTTTGACTTTTGTATGTGGCGCTGCCGCAGCATTTTTTACCCCACAAAAAATTTGCATATAAAAACAAAATCTTCCCCAGATTCTTAATTTTGGGAAACATTTTGTGAGGTTTTGAGCATGTTCAGGATGTCAAATTAGAGCTGAAAGAGCAGAAGAAATAAGTGCATGGACTTTCAATAAAGTGACTTTCAACTGAAACAGCATTGTCCAATCTGCACCTAAAGATGTTGTATATTTTAATTTCATCAACTAGCTTTTAAATATTGTGTGCAGAATCGTGAGCTCTCAAATCAAACATGTTGTTTATGAAATAGTACCGTTGCCAAAGTAATCCCTAGTGCTATTTGGACATGGGACATTTTGTCTAATATTGATTTAGTATGAATTAAATTATGTGTTTTGGGACCTGTGGGACGTCATGGTGTGGGTCCCTGGCCGCTGACGGGTCGCTTCAGTTATTTTTGTGTTATTGGCCCACTATACAATAATAATGTTAATTTTTTGCATTACGTGCATATTTATATGCATGAAACGTGCATGAGTTTGGGAACGCTTTAGTGAGCTACTTTGCGCAAACATGGGGAAGTTAGTATCCTAAAATCAAAGGAACAATTGTTGTAAACACACTTAATCATTTATTTAGGCTTAAAATGTCACAGAATGAATAAGAAAACACTGCTCTTGTTGTGATTAGTAAAAAACACAAATGGTGCAAAAATCATAAAGCTGTTTTCACTTCACTCAATTTATAACAATGCTATTCAGAATACTGTAGGCCTCTATTTTAAAGTATATTCTTCCAAAACACTGTCCACAGCAAACAAAATGAAAAGAAAAATCTCAAGTTCATTTTAGTGATCACGTTACGTCCTCCTTTGGCCCTGCTACGTCACGCTCTGTAGCCCCGCCTTCCCTCCGCAGAGCTGCATTCCATTCGGACCGCACCACTTCCCACAGCAACGGGAATTTGGCCTCAAATTATCCAACAAAACTGAAATTACATGAAGTTTTTAAGCTTATAATACAATGCGACAAATAACACACCAAGTTTTTGGTTGACATTAAAATGTAGTTTGCGGTATCGCGGCAACATTCCCAGAGTTTGCTCCAAGAATCCCCCTCTCCTCTTGTTAAAGTGGCTGCTTCCGCCTCGCTGCCATGTTGGATATACGCATAGCTACTGCAGCTACCGGAGTTTTCTCATGAAAGTTGGGAGGATAATCTTCCACTGAGACTAAACAGACAACCATAATACATCTCGCTTTGCTCCGGGACATCGGAGGGTACTTTCTGAGCAGGAACACGTCCCGGTCAGACCCCGTGCCCCCGCCGCCCTCCGCCGCCTCCAGCCCGGGAGAGTGTCGGTGCGAAGTGAAGGAGAGATGATCGGGCTGCGGGCCGGACAAGCGACTGCAGCCCGCATGGATTTGGCGTAATTAGCGGTGTTTGCAGAGCCCGTGCGGGAACACGTTCACCCGCTTTGAGGTGGATTGAATTTGCAATAGACTTTCGGGGGACGCCATGAACAGCCACCATCCGCCGCGCAGGGCCGTGAACGTGGGCTCCATCCTGCTGACCCCGCAGGAGAACGAGTGTCTGTTCAGCTACCTGGGCAGGAAATGTGCCGTAAGTTTGTTTACCACCTGCACCGGGGCTTTACCCGCAGGGGCACCGGGGCATTACCCGCAGGGGCACCGGGGCTTTACCCGCAGGGGCACCGGGGTTTTAGTGCACCGGGGCTTTACCTGCAGGTGCCCGGGGCTTTTACCCGCAGGTGCACCGGGGCTTTTACCCGCAGGTGCACCGGGGCTTTTACCCGCAGGTGCACCGGGGCTTTTACCCGCAGGTGCACCGGGGCTTTTACCCGCAGGTGCACCGGGGCTTTTACCCGCAGGTGCACCGGGGCTTTTACCCGCAGGTGCACCGGGGCTTTTACCCGCAGGTGCACGGGTAAAGTATCCTGCAGTATTCTGTCTGATGCATTGGTTCAAGCTGCAAAATACCTCCCCCAAGGCTATATAATACACACATTCTAACTATTTGATCTACTTATCTACTACTTTTGATCATTCATAGTTCAAAGGATGCTGATCTAAGCTGTGATAATTTGCTATAACCTGTTGAAAAGCTGGTTCAATGCGCAGATAGAGGGGAAATGGGCTGCTTGATATTGTGTGCAGTGAAGTAGTGGCTGTGTTTACAGGCCAATGTCTAAAATACAAACATGACTCTTGGCATCCTCTGTTTGCTCAAAAATAAACCCCCAGAGAAACGTGTTAAAGACTTGACTGTGCATAATCTATATGTCTAAAGTATTATAATTTATTGAAAAGATATGCAAACTAATGCAGTGTTATCTGACTTGCCCAATATGCTATTTGAATGTGTTGACTGCTACTACTTATTTAAAGGTGCATTATGTAACATTTTCTGGAGGGTCTGCCACTCTCGTCTCCATGGAGAGGTACATGGCTTAAAACCTGCAAGGAGCCACCGACCTGGTGGCTCCTTGCAGGTTTTAAGCCATGTACAGGTCAGATCTGTGGCGTGGTGACCCCCGTTCATTGTAAGATTACATCACCTGTCATTGTAAAAATGTGAGCTATTTAAGTTTAATTCATATAAGAACATTCCCGCCAAGGTAAGTATAACATCTCCATGGTGACCCTCCTCCATAAATGTTACATTGTGCACCTTTTTTAAATGCATGTGGGCAAAATATGTACCACCCAGTGCACAGTTTAAAATCTGAGAGTCCATGTTCATATCTAAAACTAGAATCGCAGGCATTCCAGAAAGGGTTTGTTGTGCTCTACATTACTGGGTTGGCAGGTTTTCACGTAATGCAACCCCACGGACATCCAGTATGTTTTGGTATTTGCAGAGGACATTTTATACCCTGAAAACAATTTGATACGACCTCTGTGTTCATCTCACTGCCGTTACTTTTGACAGCTTTTAAACGGTGCTTGGAGTCAGAGGACCCGATTATGTGGGAATAACATCCTTTCTGCACCGCAAACTGGCAAAATGCATCCCAGTAAGATGGAAGTAGAGGGTACACCAAGTTGTAGTACTGCAGTTTTGGTCGGGTAAATGGCACTCTGCCGTTGCCGTGTTTGTGGTTTGTCACTTTTATGCGGCTGGAGTGTGTTTGTGTTTACTGCTGCATACTTTCCCTTCAGTGCGAGCCCTCAAAGCCCTGATTGGGGCTTTTAACGCGCGACCTAAGACCCTTCCCGTGTGATGCGGGTAAGTGTTTTGCCGTTACACCTTTGACCTCCCCTCGTAAATCTGGGACCAGGAAACAACATGGCCTCTGGCGTTTCCCCTTCCTTCTCTCTGTGCTGTGGAGAGATACGGGGAATGACGTTGCTCTGCAGAAATATTCAGAGAAGTGCAAACTCGGTGAGACCTCCGTTAAAAACCTGCAGAGCTCACGTCGGAGCAGGCCAATAGTTGGATTAGATAGTGCTGAGGGTAGCAGGCATTTACTGTCAAGCAGCAATCAAGGCGATGGGTTTTTGTTAAAGCTCCACAGCGTAAGGTTTCAGTGAAAAAGCAGACGGAACAAGCATTTACCTCATTCCAGTTGTTTTTATTGCTCTAAAACCCTTAGACGCACCCTTGCTGGGAGGGGGTTTTGTCTCTCCACAGATTTGTCTTGTAACTTTTCTGGCAAAGGGCACGCCACCTGCTTGTCTCCATGGAGATGTTTTCACTTGGTCCAACATTCCAAATAGCGGCATAAAACCGATGACCTTGTTTTCCTGGATGTGTCCAGAGTCATCCAGGAGTCTCACACAGTGCTGCTTTTAAGTTATTCTGAAAGTAGGTCTGCAAGACTTATTGGAATTTCTACTTCAATCATCACAAAGGCAGCTATCGTTCTGGCAAGATTGTCTGTGTAAACAACTAAATATCCAATCTCCCCAGGGGCTTATGCATAAAACCAGCTAATCCTGTTGTTCTGTGACCTCTGCAAACTATTTTTCTCACACGCTTGTGATTCTCCTGAACATCTTTTAGAATGTAGACCCCAAATGAATGTTGATTTCAAACATAATCCCAATTTCTTGTCAAATAAAACTCAAACACCCTTAAATTTGTTCCTACCAAATCATTCAGACTCTTGGTTAAAGACAAGCTATTATTTAATTACTTTTCCATTCAAAACTTTTATTTTATTTTTACCATAAACACTTTTGCAATGACATTATTCAACATGAATGCACCAAAATCTTTGATGCCAATGAAAGAATATAACCTTTTTTTGTGGGATGTCTAAGAAAAGATTTTCCCCAACTGGAAAGCCCCACAAGCATAATAAAACCTATAACACGGCGTTCTCCTTGATGAATTAACCGGCAGTGTTTTTTTTACAGCTGCCACAAAGGCAAAGCCAGGCATAAAACCCTCTTGGATTTGGTTATAACCCAGTTCATCGTCTTGTGTTACCAGTAAACTCCCCTAAATAAAAAAAAAAAAAAAAGACTATTCCCACATTGTAAACGAATCTAGCTTCCTCAAAATGACATTGAAACTCAATTATGAAACATCTTTTTGTTCGTTTATCCTGCCTTTTGTCGAAGACCTTTTGTAAAAGAATTTCAGTGACAAACACCATGTGCAGATGTAGATGTCATCTTTGTTTTGAGCAGCTCTGTTTCCGTTTCTTCAGACACACGTGCAGTTTTAAAGGATTTAACAAGTCCACAGATGGGTTGAGAGCATCTGGTCACATAAAAGAATATTTTAGCTCTGAGTTGCAATGTGGTGATGATTGAATTATGACTAACTGAGATATAGTGACACGCACACTAACACTAGTAGTTCTTTAGATTTAAATTGAGCTTTTTTTTACCGCATTGGCTTGGCTGAACAAAATCCAGTAGTTTTTATTTCTCACAAAGCTCACTCTTCTTTTATTTTAGTGAATTTGTGCTTGCAAAACATAGAAAAATGACTAATACATTTGACATTTTATTTGTGTTAAATGTTATTAAAAGTCTGTCTTGTTAAAGTTGACTCTAAATGCAATGTTTTTAATGGGGCAAAATCTAAAATTGTAACAGGGAAAGTGAAAAGTATAAGATTCTGAAGCTGAATTGAGGAAATGTTAGAACAATGTTATGAAAGCTCAATAGAAAATTAAAAATATTTACTTAACTCCAGGAATCTTCTTGCTTTGTTTGTGGGAAAGAAGAATGTTATTTCTCAAGGCTTTTTATTGTCTGAAAAGTGTTAAATACAAAGTTTCCACACAATCACGCAATATGATCCGTATATTCAATTACTAGTGTTACAATTTTCTGTATTCTAAATGCATGGCCAGCGTCTGCAGTTCTTCTTGTGCGCTTTCGTTTTAAATCCCATCACTAAGAACATCCAGTACAGCCCCTTTTCCCTTACATTATATTACATTACTCCGTTTTCGGTGAATGTAGTTTGCTGTTCACCTCTCGGCGCTCGCATTACAGCCTCTCTTCAGTGCTGATTTGTGGTTTCCCGGCTCAGCGCCCTCTCCTCTGCCTGTGTGTGTGTTGCAGTCTTTGTGCTCGGCCGTGGTCCAGGTCTATGCGGCGGATCGCAGCTGCACGTGGGTGAAGAGATGCTGCGGAGTGGCCTGCCTGGTCAAAGACAACCCCCAGAGGTCCTACTTCATCCGAGTGTTCGACATCAAGGTGGGTGCCCTGGATGGACGGGCGCACGGCTCAGGCCAGATGGCGACACAGCGTTTTGTACAGTAGGCCTGAGGTGTTCAGGTGTGGAAAATTGTGGTAAAACAAATATAGCAGGATAGTAATGTAAACTATGTTAATGATCAGATTCAACACAAGAGGACATCAGAGTAACATATAGTATTCAAGAATGCAAAGACGACCAATTGGAGAACATCACATTCTACAGGCCAATAATATTTAATACAGATTCGGGCTGCTAAAAAGAAAAGAAAATAATTAAACATTTATGAATGTGCCTCTGAGATTTTCCATGGTACAAAAAGTGTAATCAATATGGAGGTCTGGCTCCTGCCATTCTAAAATCTGATAAACGGTCAATTTTAATCCAATGACTTTGCACAATATTGCTTTCTAAATATGTCCTCCAAGTATGGTGTTCTTGCAATATCAGCAAACAACTGAAGTAGAAGGTTTATACATCAGTAATTTGACACTATCGGATCGTTGTATGTGCTTTATTGGAAAATGAATTGTTCCCCCAGGGACTTTCAAACAGGCTTGAAACAATGATATTTGTGTATGTACTTAAGTATGTTCTTGCTGTCTCAGTGGCATATACAGACATGTATACAAATCTATGAACAAGGTGAGGATTTAGTCCTGTGGTTCACAATCCCATCACAGAAAGATCTTGTTCACAGAAGGCTTGTAGTGTAGCCGTGGGGCCTACATTTTATTGATGAGCTTTCTGTCGTCCTTTGGGTCAAACTGCTTCTTTGGAACCAAATACAGTAGAGCTGCTAGCATTTGGTTAGCTAATAAACACTCTACTCATGTTAAGTACAACATGGCCCCTCAACTTCCTTTGTGCACTACTGTTCTACCACCTTTGCTCATGATGTCACAGTGGTTAAAAACTAAGCTGAAAACAGGGCTTTAACCTGTTCAGGCCCACCCGCCCGTGGGCGAAAACCATACTTTGGAAGTTATGTTACATCATCACTTTTATTTTTGTTGTCAATAACCAGCAAGTTATACATTTTAAAGATTATCTTCTCAACAAAATGAATATGTCATTAATTTACATTGAATAATATGCCCCAATAAGCAATTGCCAATAGTTTGGAAAAGAAACTTCCAAACGCTTGACTTACCTGTTTGCTGTTTATGACGGACACGGTGTTCATTCCCTCTGTATTTGTACTCATTCTGTCCGTAAGGATCCATAGAAAAACAATATCCACTTTGTATTTTTCCTGAAGTGATCCGATTTCGAGATATTGTCAAGTAACCAAAGTTTTCTTCTGTGAAAATATTCACAAAAATGCTCGTCCGGCGCATTTCTCCGTCCATAACAAATGACCTGTTTGAGTTAGAAAATATTTGGTATCTATGTTTTCCTTAGACTGTTAGCTACAGAATGAGACCATCCACAATTTTTTCTGTCCACGGGTTTGTTTTTTTACGGTCTTCGGGGGGGAAAATGTGCCGCTTCCGACGCACGCGGTAATCTTGCTTACATGGACATAGCGCGTGCTTAAGATGACGTAGAACATTTTGATTGACACATTATTCTTGCCAATGAGCCATGCTTTCGAACGGTGGGTGGGTTTTAGGAAACAACCAGAGCTTGTGTTTACAATTCACATGCGCAAAGCAGTAAAGAGCCAGTTTTTTTGACGTGCGGCCACAAGATTTTACGCATCACGTTTTCCTCTATAGGAAATTCATGGGTAAACTCATATTTACACATTTTCACATACATTGTTTTTAGCAGTTATAATTGCTATTAGTGGCCTACAAAACATCAAAATGTATGTTTTATGATCATAGAGGAGCTAAAATTGTAATAAAACAGTTTGGCACAGTTGGCACATATTTGGATCACTTGTTCCGAATATACTTTTTGATACAAAAAGGTCAACAGCACCAAAATGCCTGTTCCTAGAGATCTGAAACTTTACACAGTTGTTGTCAACAAGATAAACATAATGTACATAATGTAAAACAGCATATGCACACAATGAAGTATGTCATGCTCCGGACCATTACAAATTGACAATATTCAGGTGAGACTAAAAAAAGATGTTTTGTTTATGTTTGGGCCTCTGTAGTGTAAGTTCTGAAGCCCTGACAGTGTTCATCTGCACATCTACAGAAACGGCCTAAGCTTTCTAATGATGCATCACACTCACACTTTCACAATTTTATTTACTAAAAGTTCAGTTTCCATTGTGTAATATGTTTGTATTTGTATTTCTCCAGGAAGGGAAAACCATGTACGAACAAGAGCTTTATCACAACTTCTCCATAAGCAGCCCCAGATCCTACTTCATCACATTTGCAGGAGATGTGAGTCTTTTGCCTTTTACCAAACACAAACGTCTCAATAGTTTTTCTGTATTGTATTTTACTGACACATTTCCCCCTTTGCGTGTTCAGACCAGTCAGATCGGCCTGAACTTTGCCAGCGAAGAGGAGGCCAAGAGGTTTCGAGCCGCCATCAATGACCTCCTCAATCGCAGACAAAGGAAAACCGGTAAGTTTCACATCTGCTTTGACTTTAACTAACTAACTAACCAATACTACTACTACACTTTCCATGACTTTACATTTGTCCTGGCTTCATTTATACAACTATTGATTGTATTTTCAATTGATTATCATTATCATCATAGCATTTTTTACCTTTTTAATTTACAATTTAATCTACATTTAGTTGAAATTCGTTCATTTTCTTCTGCCAATTTTTCGTTGCTTCACACACATTACCCAAGCTTCGGGGTACATTTAGGAGACATAATTTGGCATTTGAACTGCTGAATGTTAGATGTCGTTATGCTTGTAAATCAGGTTTCGTATCCTTGACTAACCCAGCTTTAACACACCATTTTTCAGCTCTTGCCTTCTTCTCGTTCTTCTTAAACCTTTAATTTAGTTTTTAAGCTCACGTCTTGACGCAGCTTCATATAATCGGTGTAATTTGTTTTTTGCAGAGAAAAGGAGTGATCCTAGAAATGGTATGTTAAAGCTTTATCCACAGTATTGGCCTTTTTTTTTTATTCCTCTACACTTCTTTTTCCGTCTCTTCTCCACTTTTATTGGTGCAGTATTTAGCGCCGCTTGGTTCATTTGGGTGATAATGACTAGTTGAAGTACCTTTTGCCGCACTCGCATAGCAGTGGAATGTCTGAATGGCGGCGGTAGCAGCAGCGTAGAGAGGGCTGTGAGTTAATCTGGTCAGCAGGAAGTCCATCTGCTCCATACGCAGAGCACATGCTCCGCGCTGCTCCTTTAAACCCTGCGGAGCCTCTCGCTGGGTCTAATCTGTAATCCTCACCCCGCCACAGGTGAGCTTGTTTTGATCGTCTCAGATGGGAAAAGAAGCGTGACACCCAAGAAAATGTAATTAGTTTGATAATTGCACCTCTTCTATCATCAGAATTGAGGGAGGCACAACATTGTCTGCACATTTAGTGGTTTAATTAATGACAAACAGGGATTTCTTGACTCTGACTCTGGACTATTTTTTATTTTATTTTCATCAGCATTCTGGAACTTCATATGCGCTTACTGTGACTGGAGTTGGCAGTGGACAAAATTAAGTAGCTCTAAATGTTTTTGGAGTATTCCGATAATTATATACTGTATTTTCAGGACAAATAATAGCTCCGGAGTATAAGTCGCACCAGCCAAAATGCATAACGGAGAAGAAGTATACAAGTTGCATTTTGGGGGGAAATGTATTTGATAAAATTCAAGACCAAGAACAGACATTTCATCTTGAAATGCAATTTAAAATAATAACAGATAAGAGAACATGGTGAATATGTGTACGTATGCTAACGCTAACACCTTCAGCTACATGAGGCACAGACAGAACTGTGGTAAGTGTCTGGTATGTTAACGTAACATATTAACAGTTATTCAGATAACTATAGCATAAAGAACATGCTAACAAGTTTACCAAAGCGGCAGTATTGTCCCAAATCCATTGAATTCTTCTTCCTCTGTGTCACTTCTAAACGAGGATTCTTCTTCTGCGTCGCTTAGAGCTCTACTTATTCAGCCGTTTACAGCTCAAATGATGTGAATAATAAATAGTGGAATAAAAGTATAAATGAGCTAATTTATAATATCACATATAAGTCCCTCCAGAGTATAAATCGCACCCCGACCAAGCTATGAAAATAGGTACGACTTACAGTCAGGAAAATGTAGATCTAACCGAAATGTGTTAAAATGTGTATTTTAACGTATGAGTTTTGGTTTAGTTATCAGACAAATGCGAATTTGTTTCTTTCATTTTTCTTTTTGGTCTGCACTTTCTGTAGCATTTCTTTTACTATAAACTATAGGCAAGGCAAGTTTATTTGTAGAGCACATTTCATACACAAGGCAATTCAAAGTGCTTCACACAGCAGAAAAAATGCATTCAAATGACAAAGAAATTACAGAAACAGAAATACAATAAAATTAACTAATTAAAAACAATTTAAGTCATAAAAGAGAAGAGTGCAAAGAAACTATAGATATTTTTTAAAACAATATCCACATCATTATCTAAATGTTGATAGAAATTTACGGTTTGAAAGACAATAACACAGAAAGAGAAAGTTTACATGAAAGTGGACTTTTTATTCTTCTCATAGACTTGGCAAAATGGAAAGTTATGGAATGAAACTTACTTAACTGTACATCAACAGTTATAGGACCAGAAACGGTCTAAATAACATATAAAACATGTCTAGCGGTGCGCATGTGCTTGAATTTCACTTAAAAGGAGACCGAGATGGTGAAGAGGTGAAGCTAACAGTGTTTCAGGAACTCTTTACATAGTTTGAGAAAATATTGACTGTACATAACAAATATCACACTTAAAACACCCATAGGAAAAGTGACTCAAGCCCAAATTTCACTGAGACCAACAGGCTGGACAAACCTGTAGTGTTTGTTTGTGTGTGTTTGTGTGCGAGTCGCTGGGTAAACTCTCTCTTTCTGACATTTGAGCTGAAACCGTAGACAGGAGGGCTGCGTCTCGGCTCTGGATCTGCTGCTGTCTGTGGGAGGCACCTCATTCTTCTCACTTTTCCGTCCCTTTGTTCCCAAGAGCTTGTTCCGTCTTTACACCGGCGACAAAAGGCCCGAGTGCGTCCGGGGTTACTCACAGTTTGCTCAAAGGGTAACCAATAGTTCACCAATTCAGTCCAGTGTTGTCTTTCTATTAGTGATTTGACACTTTACTCACAAAAAATTATGTTTTTGAAATTTAATAAAGGTAGTTCCAATTTTAGAAAACAAAACTAGAGAATACTTTTAATTAGTGCTGAAAATCGTAAAAAAAATTGTATAATTTTAAATGTGGAATTGGAATTTTATCTCCATGGAAACAAGCAAATGACACCACCAAGGCAAGTTACAGGTCAAATCTGTGCAAATACTTGTTTTTCAAGGCATTTTTCAGCCACAGAAACATGTGTAATTGAATAAATAATGGATGAAGGTGTTGGTAGATAGAATACTGTGGAAAATCCCAAGGAACAAATACATTTTCATTCTATTCTTCATGAAGTTGTGCTGCCATGGCTTGTATCGCAGAAAGAAGCTGCTGGATAACTAACCAGCTTTCCATTTCCCCTTCTGTTGCTATATTAATCTTTACACTTGTACAGTAATCTCATGTGAAAGATGACCTTCTACACACGTGTTTACCCCGACTTTCTCCGCTGCTTAAACTTTCTCTCACTTCTGCTTTTGCATAACTCAGTACTTTCTAAACCAGCCCAATCCCGTGCAGTTTTTAAATGAGGCGCCCACTCGGTCCCACAGTCCCAGGCCTCAGGGGACTTCTGGGTCCCGTGGTCTATGATTCGCGGGGAGACGGGATTTATGCTGGGATTATCAGTGGATTAGTTTGTCTGATGCACTTATGAAGAAATTGTGGACGGAGCCGCTCAGAGTGAAGAGGAGGACATTAATATTGAGATGAATCATTAAACGCTCAGTGCTGACGGATCAAATGTGACACTCAAACCACGTGCATGAAGTATTTGATACGGTTGCCCTCGACAACCATCAACGAGAGTGTTGCGGACTTGCTCAAAGCATTGACTAGTTGTGTTTGGCCCCTTAGCTTTCATTACACAGGATTTTACCATTTTATTGAACATTAGGTTGATGAAAGAGTGTAAAATTGACCATAGAAGTGTCCAAATGTCACTTTATATCTGTTCTTATAACAATATACTGACATGGTATTCTAATTTTGCATGACTTTAAAACCATATTTGTCTTTATTGCTCTCTTCTACTCGAATTTGAACATCTTTTTGTGGAATATAATACATTTTTGCTGTCTTTCTTACTTTAAATTGCAGCAAAACAAGGGGAAAAAAGGGAAATATAGTAAATTGTTCGTATGGATCGGACGTGATGAGCCACAACACACGACTGAGGCAAGACAAGAGATTAGCATCATTTATCATGCATTTTGTGCGGTTCTGTTGACAATTTTTGCGTCATTTATTTTATCGAATGTTTGTTGTCACGGTAGCGCCGCTTTTTGGAGCAGCCAAACACTTCCTGTCTTCAGCCTGACCTCTGTACTGCCCCTACCCACTTACTACTGCTACTGCATTTTTCTGTTTTTTTAACACTCTCCAAAAGATCTAGAAGTATAAGAAAAACAATTGCACAACTCTTGAAAATGTTAATCATTTTTTCCACCGCTCCCGATGTCCCCCTCCTCCTCTTCCCCTGCGTCGCTGCTGTATGTGCTGTGTGTAGGTCCGGCGCTGCCTATGGCCACAGTGGACATCAAGAACCCGGAGATCAACAACATTCGCTTTCACAACTCCCACAGTCACCACCACCACCACCACCACCACCAGCAGCAACAGCAGCAGCAGCAGCAGCAGATCCAAATCCAGCAGCCCTACCACCTCAACAACATGCTCAGCCACAGCGCGCTCAACAGGAAGGACAAGAAGACCAAAGGCAAGAAGAAGAAACTGACCAAAGCGGACATCGGAACGCCCAGCAACTTCCAGTAAGTCCCGAGTTTGGTCATTGACGTGTCGTTTCGGGGCTCCACGTGTTCGGTTGGGTTTCTGCGTTGGGATTTGGTCGGGGTTAGAGATGAAGGCAGAAGGGGGACAGTTCTATTGGACAGTGGACGGCAGCAGTAAACACTGGTGTCAATGAAGGCTCTGTCCGAGGAGCTGACGTATGCGGAGTGGCTCATTAGCATCAGAGCGCGGGCGGCCGGGAGCAGAGGTTCAGCGGGAGGGTTCTGAGTGGCTTTGTGCGGTCAAGGGCGTGGATACTTTTTATCTCCCAATGGGGGGCACGCCAGAAAGTTTGAGAAACCCTGAGGTGCAGAAGAACATGTTGGTTTCTCTCCTCTGCACTGCGAGCCAACTGCTGCGTCCGCAAGAAGTGTCGAGCGGCTCCCGAGGGTCCTGATTTAACATGTTTTTGAAATCATAATCATGCAACAGCTTCTCATTTTGAAGTACGAGAAATTATAATATTGAAAACCACTTCATGCCACTGATATTTAAATCCTTAAGTATAAATGTCACTGTTATTATTATTTAGTATAAGAGGTTTTTCTGTTCTGATCTGTTATTCTGTTATTATTCACTTCTGTACCTACTTTGTGTTGCAACAGTGGAATTTCCCCATTGTGGGACAAATTAAGGCTTATCTTATCTTAAAAACTGTATGAACACAGAAAACATGAACTGGAATAAATAAATAAATTGTGCAAATAATGACAGCTTACAATGTTTAAAAGCTGATATTTATTCAGCCATTTACAGCTCAAATTATGTGAATAAAAACATTGATAAAATAGTGAAATAAAAGTATACACAATAAATATGTCTTCTGTCATTTAGATAAAAGTAAGTCGATATAGTAGAATTATTATAAAAGGCTTAAAGTATTCATACCCCTGGACCTCCTCCACATTATAAAAGATGGATGGAGCCAAATACAGTGCCATGGCGTCTGTTAAAGACCTGAGACTGAGAGGTTCAGCTTCAGCAGGACAAACAACCTGAACATAAAGCCAGAGCTACAATAGAATGATTTAAAACTAAACATATTCATGTGTTAGACTGTCTGTGGGTGAGCAAAGCTGGGAGAGACAAACCTGAAAGACTTTCAGCTGTAATTGCAGAGAAAGACAGTTCAACAAAATATAGACTTTTGCAATTTTCAGTGTTTTTTACACTTCACTTCAAAATTGTGTGCCACTTTGTGTTGCTCTTTCACAAAAAATGCCAGTTTTAAGTTTGTGGTTGTGACATGACTGTATTCTTGTACACTTCATCCTGAGATGGGCTCTGATCTGTGAGTTAACTTCAGCCAAACAGAAAGCAGAAAAGTGAAAGTACTTTGCGATTGCACTGTAACTAGTATGAGTCTGCTTAACCCTGCTAACCCTCTCTTTCTTCCTCTGCAGACACATTGGTCACGTGGGCTGGGACCCGAACACCGGTTTTGATGTGAGTTTTGTCCTCAGCTCTGACACAATTGAGAGCGGAGAGTGTGATGTAACCAACAATAGGCCTCTGTTTTGTCCTCGGACTCTCACTGCGGAAACACCAAGTGTCTCTGTTAGAGCTGCAAATATTTATCGGAATGATCATGACTAATTTGACTATTTTGATAACATTAGGGAAGAATCATTTGCAATCCAAACCGGTTTTATCATGGAGTTGGTTTATTTCTATCTATCACAGTTTCTATTTCATGCCTACAGACCGCCACAGTCTGAATGATCCCTGTGCATGTGCCAATCATCCGGGACTCCTAGAACTGAAATGTGTAACTTTTTTAAATGAAAACAGGGTAAAGTTAAATAGAAAATACACTTAAAGTCAGTGATCCTGGTTTGTGAGAGGAGCCAGAGTGTAATTCAATACTAGAGGACATTAAACACCAGAGAATGTATAAGGCTTTCACTAAACACCTTAGACAATTAGATAATTCAACTGTTAGACATCTTTGTGTTGTTCCATATGCTTACTATACTTATACAGTATGTTTGATTTGTCTTGTTAATGTCATTTATTGTTCTTTTAACTAAAACTTGCTCTTTTACAAAAAAAAAATCTCCAAGTCCCATTTGAAATAATAGTTTATCTGTGTTTGTGTAAAATGGGTGTATGTACAGTATCTTGCTTGCATGGAAACACATCTTTGCAAATAGTTTAATAATAAAAAGCTTGCGTTGCTGTAACTAAAGGCACACTGCAGTTCTCTTTGACTACCACTAGAGGGCACCCAACGCCCGTAGCTTAAATGGAAACGAGGACAACAATCAAGAGAAATCTCACTATTCTGTCTTTAGACCTTTTTAATGTTTCTCATCTGCGACTAATGTGTAATTTACCTTCTGATTATTATATCTTTAGCTGAATAACCTGGACCCAGAGCTGAAGAACCTGTTCGACATGTGTGGGATCTCAGAAGCACAGCTCAAAGACAGAGAAACGTCCAAAGTCATCTACGACTTCATCGAGAAGAAGGGAGGAGTCGAGGCGGTGAAGAACGAGCTCCGGAGGCAAGGTGGGAGGTCAAGGGCAAACGGCAACAATAAGAAGACAGATCTTTAGTTTTCCACTGTAGACGTTTCCTTCATTTACTAGCTCTCAAACATTATCCAGAAAATGTCTCCTTTCAGCTCTTTTCATCCCGTGTTGTCCTTTTGTGGAAGTTTAAGTCAAATGCAAGGGCAAGTTTTAAGTAACGTCAAGGATTTTCCCAAAGAAATTCACAACAAAGCGTGGCATTTCACATGTGGGAGAAGTATACAATTATGTTCCAGCTCTTGTTTCCTCTCCCTGTCATGTATTCTGTGTCGGACGTAGATTAAGGCTGAGTGCAGATGAAACACTGTTTTTAAGGCTGCTGTTATTTTCTGTGACAGTTCCTCTGACCAGCGTCTGCTCATGTTTTATTCATGTGGCTTTGACGGCAGCAGGACGAGGTGTGAGGCTGAGCGGAATCCTAAACACTGCTCAGAGCTCCTGCTTGTGTTTTAGAAGTACTTATTAACGTTAGTACTTGTACCATGTGATTTAGGGGCATTTCAAGCAGGTCAAAGGATGGAATGTTGGAATGGTTTTTGGATAACATGATATTGCCCGACACGAATATTTCCCTATGTTTGCTCTTTGATGGTGGAATTGAGATGGGGAACATGAGAGGCACTGAACCTGGCTCACCACAAACCCTGCTGCTCCTGGGGAAACCACCTAAAGTGCATAAGTATACTCGTAAAACTATGATAAATAATTAAAAAAGTTATTTTTCTATCCAAAAAAGTTATTTTTCTATTTTCATAAATATAAAAACTTACTGACTGACTTCATTTCTTTTATCTAAATGTTGTTTTTTGCCGTCATCTCAACTTGACTAAACTTTATTTAAAAAGCACTGAGTCAAAGCCCAGGGTTAGAAGAGTCTAACACAGGGGTGGGCAATTATTTTCCTCCGAGGGCCATATTCGAATCCAGGCAAGTAGCGGAGGGCCGGCCCGCCATCATTGGTGTGAAAAAAAAATCCCAAAAATTAAATATCAAATAAAATATTAGAAAAAGCTTCAGTTGTAGTCATCTGGACTCAGTTTGAAAAAATAGACGTTTCGACTCTCATCCAAGAGTCATTGTCAATAACAGAATTTAGGTCGAGAACTCCGATATTAATACTGTTCAGTGGTAAGACCCGCCCATTGGGAGGAGCCTTCCTGAAGTAGAAAGAGTTGTTTGTTTCAACAGAAACTCCCCCCTTGTATCTACCGAGCTAGCCTATTCAGAATCTTAATGGGCTATTAGAAACCTCTTTGTCTTTGTGAGACCCTGGCTCAACCACCCTGAGTACCTGATTAGCATCTAAATGTCCTTTACCTTTCCAGGGGTTCAGAATCCCATTATAAATAACAGGAAGATGAAACCTAAGCCCTCCATTTCTGTTTAAAGAAGGTCTTTCTTTTTTAACAAAAATAGCTTCCTTGACTCCTCTTTCAAACCATCTTTTCTCCTGCTTAAAACCTTCACCTCACCGTCTTCAAACGAGTGATTAGAGGCTTCAAGATGGAGATGCACGGCACTCTGTGGTCCTGAACTTGTATTTCTTCTGTGCTGATAAAGCCTCTTGTGTAGAGGCTGTTTCGTCTCACCTATGTAACGTTCTTTACAACTTTCTTCACTGCATTGGATCGAATAAACTACATTGCTCTGTTTTTGAGTCGGCAACTTGTCCTTTGGGTGAACCAGTTTTTGTCTTAAAGTGTTTCCTGGTTTAAAATAAACAGGGACTTTGTGTTGTCTAAAAAATCTCTGCAGTTTTTCCGACAGGCCAGACACATAAGGGATAGAAACACCCTTCCTTCTCTGTTCAGTTTCCCTTTTGTCCTGCTTCTTGGTTCTCTTCACTCTGTTGAGAGCCCAAGCGGGGTAACCACAGGCTGAGAGGGCATTTCGGACATGTTTTTCCTCTTTCTTCTTGCCCTCTGAGCTGGTGGGCACACCTTGAGCTCTGTGTTGTAAGGTTCTGATCACCCGCAGCTTGTGCTGTAGTGGGTGGTTGGAGACAAAGAGCAGGTACTGGTCCGTGTGTGTAGGTTTCCTATATACTTCTATTTGGAGTTTCCCGTCCTCTCCTCTGATCGTGGAACAATCAAGAAAGGCCAAGCGACAATGACTCTTGGATGAGAGTCGAAACGTCTATTTTTTCAAACTGAGTCCAGATGACTACAACTGAAGCTTTTTCTACTATGGAACACGCCTGGACGAATGAGGGATTACACCGACATATAAAATATCACTTTTCTGTCAAATATAGGCTATTGAATCTATTATTTAATTCATTTTACGTCCATATTTATTAAGGATACACGTGCAGACAGATGCCTGAGGGCAAAAAAGGAAAAAATTTAAAAATTTTAATTGCGGGCCGGATGTGGCCCGCGGGCCGTAGTTTGCCCACCCCTGGTCTAACAGAAGTGTGTCATGTGCAGAGGCTTGTGCCACAGTCTTCTACCAAACTGAAATATTGTGTCCTTTCTTTCCATCAGCGCCTCCTCCTCCTCCGTCCCGCGGCGGTGGTCCTCCTCCGCCTCCCCCTCCTCCTCACCACACCACGGCGCCGCCTCCTCCGCCTCCCCCTCCGTCCCGGGGCGGCCGCGGGGCTCCTCCTCCCCCTCCGCCCTCCCGAGCCCCCGCCTCCGCCCCGCCACCGCCTCCGCCGTCCCGACCCGGAACTCTGGGCGCGCCTCCCCCTCCGCCACCTCCCCCCTCCAGAGCGCACCAGCCTCCCCAACAGCACCACCACCAGCCTCCTCCTCCTCCTCCGCCGCACGCCAACCTCACTCCCCAGTCGGCGCCGCCCCCTCCTCCCCCGCCTCCTCCGTCGGCGCCGTCCCACCAACAGTCGACGCCCGCCGCGGCGCCTCCCCCCCCTCCTCCTCCGCCCCCGGGGCCTCCCCCGCCGCCCGAGACGGACGGTTACGGCGACGAGGAAAGCCCCAACTCGCCCAGCCCGGTCGGAGTGGGGAAGTCGGCCCTGTTGGAGCAGATCCGAGGAGGGACGCAGCTCAAGAAGGTGGAGCAGAACAACAAACCCGTGCCCGCCTCCACCACGGGACGGGACGCTCTGTTGGACCAGATCAGACAGGGCATCCAGCTCAAGACAGTAAGTGCAGCGTCTCATCACGACAAGTATTAAAAAACAAAGCTTTTGCGAGGTTTAACATCGTGTCTTGTCACGGGTTGAGTTAGTGCTCCATCTACTGGCTTCAGAGGGAATTGCACAGGAGCGATGGACAAACACCAGCTGGCCTCAAACATGCACATTTAGTAATAATAATCTGCAGCGATATGTAGCAATGTCACTCTTATAAACGTTTTATTGTGATGGGCATATTCAGTGAGCCAGCTATAGTTTTGGCCCCTCTGAACAGCCACAACCTCCTTTAAGGCTCAAATGTAATCCCAACTCCACTCACAAGTTTTAGCTATTAAACAGTTTTTTAACACTTTGACTTTGTGTCTCCAGGTGTCAGATCTGCCCGAGTCCAGTCCTCCCACTCCGGCTCCCACTGCAGGCATCGTGGGCGCTCTCATGGAGGTGATGCAGAAGAGGAGCAAAGCCATTCATTCTTCAGGTAAAAAACACTCGTACTTTGACTTTGTTTCCTTTGAACACACCATACAGTTTGACCACACTGTGAAGAATTGTCATCACGCTCTGGGTTTTCACGCTCTGGGTTTTCTTATTAATCCAAACGCTGTGCCCTTTCTGCCAGACGAAGACGAGGACGACGACGAGGATGAAGACTTCGAGGACGACGATGAATGGGAAGACTAGCACGCGACACAAAACTCTTTAAACTCTTCCAGAATCGGACTTCACTACGATCTAATGTAAATGTTGTATGAGCTCAGTACATATTTATTTTTCGCCTTTTCATTCTTATTCTAATTAATCCGTGCAATACCTCATCCGTTAAATCTGCACACCTCCCTTCACCCACCGTCTCGGGACGTCCTCCTTGTTGCACTTCACCATTTATGAATAATAGAATATAGCATACTAGAAATGCTTTTATGGAGAGATTGTAGAAAAGTTTCACTTGTAGTCATCTGGACACTGGTTTTAACTGGATACAAAGAAGAGCAAGTGGAGCTGTGAACTCACTTTAACAGTCTGAGTAGGGCAGGTCCTACTCAGAATAGTATAAATGTCTGAGTGACGCAACAGCTGAGTCTTTTCTACAATGGAAAACTCCTGGACAAATGAGGGATTAAACCCATTTATATGGAGAGAAAAAAATGGGAGATATTTTTAGTTTCCTTTTGTTTTGTCGTTCCTTGCAAAAGAAAAGGGATGGTATCTGACCAAAACAGCACAATTATAAGCTTCAATGTGAGAATAGTCCCATCTTTTGTTTTGAATTAGAAATGCTCAACTTTTGTTGTTTTTTACTTTATTTTTGGACCAAACTACGAGGCGATGTCCTCTACTTATGTTTTATGTACTTGTTTGCACAGTTTATATCATGTTTTTGTGTGTTTAATTTCTTGTTCTCGTTCATGGATGTTTTAAGACTGAAAGCAGTGTGCTAGCAAACATGACTGACAAATACTATGAAGTGAAAAGAACTGAATAGGCATTGGACAGTTGGCGGTCGGATGGTATGGAGTTATAAAACAGGTTTTATACAAGGAGAAAATATGAAAGCACAATTTCCGCGTGATAATGAGCATAAAACAAAGACGTGTAGATCAAATATTACTAAAAAAATTTCTTTATCCACTTCCTGCAAGTAAAAAAAAATCTAATATTAAAAATGAAACATCTATTGAAACATCTAAGCTTTTAACTCTAGTGTAAAACATTTTAAATTCATCATAGCACTAAATATCAAAGTGACTAACATTTTTGAATGTACAGAATGCTCGCTTTTACTGCTTCTTAAATGTAATTAAAGTGGTTAAAATGTATCTGAAACTAGTCTACACTTCCATCTCTGCTGTAATTCCTCAACCACTTTCTTAGTTAAAGGAGATTTTTCCTCAAAGTTATTACTATACCAACATAAACCACAAACTGTTCATGCCTATACAACTTTTGCAATTGAAAACTATGGCATTTTATATTTGTTGTGTTACCCTTTTGTTACTTCACCCTGTTACAGTGTGTTCCGGTCAGTATTTCATATAGTGTCATTATAAAAAAGTAATATACTGTATGACAGAATACTATAGAGAAATGTTACTACTCGTCTCCTGTCTATGATTTAACAAACTGTACAATGTTATGCAACGTGACTGTAAAAGCCTCCACGTGGAGAAAAGAAAAAAAAAGCAAATAACCCTGATGAACCAAAAGCGTGCAAGCAGCTCGGCGACGCCCGTGAGAATCGTTTTAACTGTTCGTCTTTAAATGCGTTTTTACCTTCCTCCAGCTGAGGCCTGATGCTGCATCCAGAAGCCGTTATAACTGACATTGAACCTGTGAATGGGGCGGGAGGGAGGGGCCAGAATACTAAATTGTATACTTAAATAAATGTTAATATTTACAAAAGATTTCTTCATTTCTTCTTAATTCCTGTGTAAATGTTCCTGAGAATGTCATCACATTTCAATCCGAAGCAGTGATTTCTTAATTAATCATGGTAACTCAAATATGAAGTACTTTTTTTTTGTTTACTGTTCCAAAGAGATTATTATTTGGTAGCTGTGATTATTCAGATCACAATATAATAGTAAATAAATATGTAATTGTGGGATTTTTTGAAGCAAAATCTAAATACTGCTTCTTGGCTCCATTCACAATTGTTGTACTTTGGTCCTGAATTCAGCTCCATTTGGTGTTGACGTGGACTTGGGGTTGTCATGTTCTAGTCCTTGTCTGGTCCTAGTTAAGGTTTAGTTTGGGTTTTGTCTTGAATGCCACTTTGTCATAATACTTGTAATTTTGACAGTTTGATTTCAGAAACCTGGTCACATATTTGAGAGGAATAATATTGGACTCTCCACACCCAGAGCCACCTAAGAAAAAACTGGCTTGTCCGATGTAAACCAGATCTAAAACAAGATTATTTAAGGTCGAAACTTGGGCTAAATCAAGTTTCAAACAGGACCACACCTTTGCCACAACAAAAGCGTGTTAAAATAGTAATAGCATCCACTCCCAACTCATCAAGAGACCCATTTCCAGCCAAAATCATGGCCTGAACTACTAAAATGAAAGTTTTGCAGCTTATTGTGTGAGAAACCCGACTACCCATAGGTCCCTCGTGGTCCAGGACTTGGCTGTATGCAGAGATTTGTCTGGGAAACTATCTCTGCATTTAAGATTCTAGCTTATGAGAATATTGTATTGAGTATATCATGTTATGCGTTAAGAAAACAGACTTTATTTGTACACGGCAGTGAATGGAACTCAAACATGTACATCCAAACGAAGATGATGAATTGCTTGTAGGTGGAGTGACAAACAACGGAAAAACAAGTGCTTTTTAATACAGAGAGTCAACAAGTGAAGGCCACATCTTCAGCAGAGGTCAGAGTTCAGGTGTTTGACAAATCCACCTGAAATGACAATAATTAAAAGATTATTCCGGATCAGTTTGAAATATATGTTCCATTCAACACAAAACACTTCAAAAGAACTACAACTAGTCACTCATTATCACAAATAAGTAGAGTATAATTGAAGTTTTTGATGGGAGTGCCATACATTCGCCTCTTAACGTTCTAAAAAGCTCTTTCTCTTTTCGTAATCACAGTAATTTGTCCATTTCCCATCTGCTTTGTGTTATCAAACTTGAGCGAAGAAGTGGCTCTATTTTTAACGTGACGAAGACCAGAGGAATCCACAAACTGACAGCTCCTGTCATCTGCCCCTGTCGACTGTCACACGGGCCCATAATGGGTTTGGAGGGAACAATTATGGCTGATTGTTTTGACTTGAGGAAAACAAAAGAACCATTTTACACGAGACACTGTGACGCTTGAAGTCTATATGAGTCTATATGATAGGTTCAATCTACACATCTCACTCAAATATGATATATATAGCCAACGTGATCATATTTTGGATTTTATTCAACATTATGCCTAGTTGTCCCACGTCTGACAATTATGGTGAAGTTTATCATTTTACTTCCTGGTTGAACATGGGCAGCAACTGTTTCCTAGCAACTATACTATAAACAATGACCAAAATCCCTATAAATCACTCAATAGTTATGATTTGACAGTAAGTATTACGTGATAATACCTTTATTTTGTTGAATGATGGTTTAAACTGTCAGAAAATTGTATCAGTCGTGTGTAAATTGTCTCAAATTGTCTTTCAATGGCACATGTTGATAAGTAGAGGGATTCTGTTTAGAACTCGGCACTATTTCCTGTCATTTTAAAGTTTTCTTTTTCTAAATTTCTTCACAAACTGCCACTTCACAGATGTAAAACTAATATTTACCACAGGTTCTATACCACAAGTCATAATGAGAAGAGAGAGAGCCTTTCATACAGACGGGATTTGTATTCATTTTAACACTTATTTCACAACATTATATGAGATCTGAGGATGTATCTTGAAACATCATGTATTTTTCATTTCCTTTAAAATGTTCGGATTGCCTACTCAACCTACTTCACTTGATTAGCTCTGGTAAACACCATTTCGACAGATTGTGCTGACACTGTATTGAATCTACATCATCCACATTGAAGCTGAGCTGTAGCTGCTTTACCCTGATCACTGCCACTGGCCTTCATGAAAATGCACTCTCGTTTTAATTTTTATCACCTTGTTGTTTCAGCAATGTGCCAAAACCTTTGCCTATCTCTAGCTCAGCAGCAGAACTATCAGTCACTTCACCCTGTTAATCTCCTCTTCACCTCATCTAAGTCCAAGGGAGATATTTTACCAAACAAATCAATCAAACACCTTTAGGGATGTGGGTGACCAAGGACATTCTTAGTCGACTGAATATATGCCCGAAAGAGGGTGTGACAAAAGCTCTCAAAACTATTCAATATCTCTGTCCTGACCATGTATCTGACAGGAAATGATCTATTTATATAAAAAGGCTGATTAGTCATGATTCGCTCCCAAATTTTCAGCTGACTCTCTCCCTACGTTCTCCTTTCAGCTACTGTTGCATATAAATCCTTCTTCTAATATAATGCATTAAACAATAAATCGACTAATACAAATCATAGTCGACTATTGACACCATCGACCAATTAGACAAATGCTTAGACACCTCCCTTTATTGCATTACTGATTTTTGTACCTGCAAGAATCTCTTAGTGCTTAAAGTCTATATGATTACACATTTCACTAAAACGTAGTGAACGTGAATATATTTCAAATTTGTACTGAACATTTTGCCTGTTTGTCTCCAGTTTGAGCATTTTTGTAAAGTTTATTATTGTACTTCCTGGTTGGACCCATTTTAGAACTCAGCACCACTTCCTGTAATTTTAAACATTAACATACGAGAAAACATTCTTTAAAATGTCTTCACAACTTATTAGAGGTAAAACTATAATAAATATTTACCACAGGTGCTATCCTACTAAACTAAGTCCTAGAAAAACAGATCATATAGACTTTAAGCATATCGTTTAAAAAAAATGATTCCACAATCCGCTAGAGTCTAGGTGATCAAATAATTATTTTGGTGTTCCAATCAGAAGGAACTCAAGTATGCGTCTAGGGCCAAGACGAATACTTGAGTTCCTTCTGATTGGAACACCAATACCTAATGTTCTTATGAAGTAATACCCCATGTAACATAACTTTTAAGCACAAATCTTACCGTTTTCAGTGAGAACATACTGCTCCCTCTTATGGCCGCCATCAGATCGTCTCTTCCAGACCTCGGTGCTGGAGGCAGGTTGGATGGTTCTTGTCTTTTTACCGACGGCTTCAGGTTGGTCCTGAGTTCCTTAAAAATGCCGTCACTCTCCTTTTCATTGGCGCCATTCTTCACTTTCTTAGTCTTGGGCGTCCTAATCGGGGTTTTGTTGCACACTTCTCGTTGCTTGACCATTTCTGCGATCTTTCTCGTTGGCGCTTCTTGGTTTGAAGAAGTCGGACTCTTCTTAGGTTTTTCCACTATTTTTGCTGGTTGCGTTATGTTTTTCTGCATTTTACTTTCTACAGATTGGTTTGTAACTTGTTCAACTACTTCTTGTACCTTTCTTTCTTGCATCCTCTTTTGCCGTTGTTGATCTTGGTTGCGCGTTAAAATGCCCGTTGCAGCCATTCTGGGACCAGGTAGCTCAAACTGGTAGCCAAGCTTTAGCAACGTAGCATTCTCTCTTAGCATCTGCACCATTTCCATCTCTACTTTCCCGCCACAGATATGCCTTTGGTTGTGAAATCTTAGTTCAATCAACGTCTGATTTTGCCGTAGCGCATTCATCATCGCTAGGATGCCTTTTCCGGAGACAAAGTTGGACTCAATGTTCAAGTTCTTAATGGAGATATTTTCTTGTAGCATCTTAGCTATCGCTGACGCCACTCTGTCATCTGCGTGTGTGTTGGCAAGACTGAAGACTTGGACGCAAGTATTTGTGCACAGAGCTTCGGTAAAACGGAGTAAAATATCTTGGGAAATGTCTTCCTTGTTGTTGAGATTGACTTGGATCAAGGTTGGGTCGTTCTTCAACACTTGCTCTAATGCTGTATCGATGACGATTGGGTTTCCGCTTTGATTGTCACTGCTTAACTCGGGAAGTTCTGTGGAACTTTTGGATGAATTACATAGTTTGGATTTGATCTCCTTTGTACACTTTTTTTCATCTTTTGCAGAGTCATTTTGTGCCGGGATTTTCTTATTCTTCTGCGTAACTCTTTTCTTCTCATTGTTCTTGGAGGTTGACTTGTTTGCATTGCTTGTCTCTTGCTCCCCCCGGAGGCAGCTCTTATCTTGCGTCTCCTTCTGGACACAATGACGGGATATAAAATTAGGTCCGGCTTTGACATTCAGCAGGCCCTGGCTTTTAATTAAAAAGCCACTCGAGCGCTGACACACAGTCATTAAAGCTGGCATTTCTCTCACATCATATTTTTAGAATGTTTCAGTCAACACACACCGGGCTGAAGACTAGAAAAATGGTATTGCAGTAGTTCAAATGTATCTTTTAATGAAGCAGGAATAACTTAATCATTTCTTAAACCGTTTATATTTTATATCCAAAAATCTTTTGAGCATTAAACTCAACCACTCAAACTGGCTCAACTTTAACCTTTCATCTTTAACCTTTAACATTTAGAATCCTCTCTTTGCTCTATTCACATTTTCTGAAATACTTTTTTGACACCACTGTCTCTGTATTTCAAAACTTAAAATACTACTGCATGTAAAGAAAAAGTGTTCTACTGTGTTCTAATTGTGTGCAACGAAGCTTGTTGAAATGGCGAATTTGCCGCATTTATTGAAGCAGATTTGTAGTAATGGCAGTTTAAATTTGCGTAACTTTTCCGGTGAGAGTTTTGTCACCCGCTTGACTCCAGGGAAATGCTATTCCTTTGCTTGGAATGTTCCACATTGTACTAATAAACTCATTTTCTCCTTGAAGACAAGCAGGGGACTCCACCAGACCAAGTTACAAGTCAGATCTGTGCTCATAGTGAAAATGCATTTGCAATATTTTGGCGTCTAATGGGAGAATTTCACCTTTGAACTTTCACACCCAAGAAAGGGGCGTGTCAGCCAGACCAATCCACCCGCCTTCCTCACCTGAGCCGACTTGGCCTCCTCTCGCTGCTCCTGTATTAGCTTCTTGTTCTCCTCTTCCCAGTACTTGAGAAGAGCCTCGCGGTTGAAGGTTCCCTCGGGCGTTTTGGCGGTCTGGTCTTTCTGCCTCAGTCCTATGGGAATGTTGGTGTCCGGATCCAGGTCGTCCAGCTCCTGCTCCAGCTCCTGGATCTCCTCCACTGACAGAGAGGCCAACAGCTCGTCCTCATCCACCTCCTCGTACCTCCTCAGGTCCCGACGGTGTCCAAACATGGTCAGAGCTGGAGAAATTGTACTCTTTACATCGGGCTTTCTTTAATTTACTGCACAAAAACATTCACATAAGTACAGTATGTGATTATTGTGATTATATGTGCTTATCTATATCAGTTCAGTTTTTCAGGTCTGGTACTGACATTGTTCCTTTGGCTTTAAGTGTCTGCCAATGCCCAATATCGACTGAAACCAGAGCAGAGACTGAAAATAGCATTTCATATTCCTTACGACACAAAGAAGCAATGGCAAAGCTGATCCAAATGTGTTGTGTAGCTAAAATGCATCCTTCAAGTAGCCACAGAGTAGAATTGTGTGAAGAAAAGTTCAAAGATCATCAGAAGTTCCAAAAATTTTGATTAGATTCATTAAATATTGACTTGGCAGGAGACGACGTTACATGCTAATCCTGAAATGTGCCAATCACAACCTCACAAACAGCATTCTCGTTAAAATTAAGCAGTATAACTTTACAAAATGTAGCAATAAGATACATAGAAACTAAATTGAGGAACCAAACTATTGAAACGCATCAGCCAGTAAATATGGCAGTGGATCGGCTGAGTCAAGTCGATACCAGTGTGGGTGTCCATGCATCCCTAATACAACCTCTCTTATCCTTATGAAACTACAAGGAAAAGAACAAAAGGCAAGGGCTCTTTCTACTCATCTGGGCACATGAACGATTAAGACGATTCACTAGAAATTATGGCATTACTTGATCCAATCCATCTTTATTTGTACGGCACATTTTACTTAAGAACTGCACAGAACAAAATCCTTGGGAAAAAAAAAGTCTTAATGTCACGGTAACAAGCAAACGCAAGATCTGCCTGAAAGCCAGTCACTTTTAATACATCTTTTATGGTACATTGTGCAAGAAGTGTTACTAAATTGAACAGTTATCGCAAGAGTCAATTTAAGTCCTCGAACTACCTTATTTATAGAATCAGAATGAAAATGTCCTCTAAACACATTGTACAGTATTTTCACTCACCGTAGAAATGAAATGTTGGGTAAGTTCACTTGTGGTCCATGAAAACTCTGCTCTTCGGGATGCTGTGGTGTGTCTGAGTGTCCTACAACAGTGATCTGATGACCATCCGAGACACAAAGCAAACATGTTCCCCCTCCCGAGCCTTCATGGCACAATCTTTTTTTAGTACCCTTGACATCAGGGGTCAACAAAATAATCTCCGCGCTGGTATGTGAGCGCTGTGATTGGCCGGCGCTCGGGACTCATCACCAGCTTGGGCCTAAACGTAAATGAACCTGCTGCACATTAGGGAGCGTGACGAACACAGGGGATGCACGGTTATATAACGTGTGGAGAAGGGGTTTGGAAGCACTTGTTGTCCCAAAGGAAGGTGAGGTTATGTTCAGAAGAGTTACACGGTTGGACTTGTTTACACTGGGCATAACATCACAAGAGCTGCTCCTTAGCTCCAACTTTGTTTACATTGGCAATAAGATCATATTTACAAGTCCTGGGACTAGCGAACAGTGCTAACAAGAAGTAGGATTCATGAAACTGGAGTCGGACCAAAGCACGTACTGGTCTGTTGTGGTGACAGGCAAAATCAATGCAAAATTAAAGGGGCTAGAGGGTCCAAAACCTTCTATTGTCCATGGAGGTGTTGTTGTTATTGTGCATGGAATGTTCCACAGTATGGCATAACTCTTAGCAATCTCCAAAACAAAATAAAAAAACATCCTCAATGAAAGAGGGTTAGAACAATTCAGGCAAAGCAAAACTATTTTCAGAAAATGTACATATGCCGTTTTTCCATTAGTCTCTACCAGACTCGGGTCGGCTCTGAGCTTGTGGCCCTGCTCAGCCCTGGTTCCATTAGAACTGGTGCTCCGTGATGCTGTGGATGTTATAACGCTGCATTTTATGTTTCACGTTTATAAATGGTAAGATTCTAAACTCGTGTAGCGCGCAGCTTGTTTACGGAGGACGCGGCGGCGTTTTGTCTCCTGCTGCTGAAATATTACACTTTAAATCAATCAGCGTCTGACAGTCTGTGGACGTCACGTTTAGTCCCTGCTTGGCTCGGCTTGGGGAAGAGGGTACTAAAAAAGTACCTGGTCTGAGGAGGTAGAACCAAATGAAAATGTGCTAAAACAGGGCTGAGTCGAGTCGAGTAGAGCCAAGTGGATATTAATGAAAAAGGGGCATTATTTCCCTTTTAAACCCACCTAATAAAGTTCAAGGTTCAAAGTAACTTTATTTGTACGTGCATGTTTGTTCTGCACTGAAATAAGAGCCACACAATCATCACACAATCAGACAAAATGCAACTTTAGTCAATATAATGATGAAACAGGTAAAGAGCTCATTGGTGCTCAGGGCTCCATCAGTGCAAAAATAATGAATAAAAGTCATCACCGAGGCGAGTTGGCCTGAGGCATCACTGACCTGAGATCACAGCAGGGCTATGTGTGTTGTCGTAGCAACAAGCTGGAGATGTAATGAACTCAAATTGTGCAATTAAAAAAAAATCCATCTCTGCCACGGATGAGAAAACCCACTTAAACAACAATCACACGTGTCCTGTAGCAATTCCACCAACACATCAAAGCAAACATGGCATTTTACTTGAGAAAGGTTTGAAATCGAACCTCTGGCAAACGATCAGGCGAGGCACTAATCTACTGTCATCTGAGACTGTGATGTAAATACACAACTGTAATACACCATTTAAGGGTTTGGAAGCAAATACTCCAGAATGGAGGCAACACGAGGCAAAAGTGAAGAGGAGTGTAATGTGATTTCATTGAAGAAAGTGATACCAGAGCCTGGTTTTATACATTTTACATTATTTGTTCATTTGATAGGACAATATGACATTATGATATTAGACGCTAAGACATTTTTTTTAAGGTTTTAGGTTTTACTGGACAAATGCTTCTGCACAATAGCTTTTAATGTCATCTCTATGTTACATACTTCACTCCCAAATATACTTATGGTGAAGTCTGAATGTAAATGAAGGTTTTTTTGGACCGTATGCTTCATTAGACAAGACAGCTGAGCGTGAGAGAGCGATGGTTAAGGCATTAAAGTGTCGGGGCCGGGATTCGAACTCACATGGCACAATGAGCCTGGCACATGTGCTGCCGCCTTCACCAATCCACCACCGGCAGCATTTTTCCATGTTATCGAAAAGCTAACTAACTGACGTTTCAAATCCTGAAATTCAAATTTGCTGCTTCTTTTGTTGATATAAGGGTGAGAACTGTCATATTCATGTGCAATTACCGTCATACTCACACGCAATTAATGTCATATTCATGTGCATATAACTGATTTAAATAAGAGCGTTTACTTGACCATTATTATTAGTATTATTTGTCTTATGCCAGCTATTTTTATTATTATTATTTCATTTTATCTTTATCTTTATTTTTATTTTCTTCCCTCCATTCCCTATAAAGATATGAGCGGACCTGTTTACAGGAGTTTTGTTAATAAGAGTTTTTGTTTTTGTTTATAAGAGTGTTTTTTAAATTTCCTATGAGTTATCTGTCTTTTCCCCCTGTATCTACTGCGTTGTATCACCAACATTTCCCCATGTGTGGACAATAAAGGCGAATCTTATCTTATCTTATCTTATCTTAGAAACATGAGAATATTTATTTGATGACAGTTAATCAAATCAATCGCCATCATTCAAGAACTTAGACCTTTCTGCCGGGGAAGGGAGGGTAAATTGTTGGCTGGGTTGCCAGGTTAGGATTCCAGTATGTTTGAGGGGAGCACATATAATAACCACATTGTTTCTGCAGAATGAACCCCAGGACATCACACATCAAAGAACACAAGCATTACACAAAAAAAACCTTCCATGATGCTTGTGATGGTGAACTGTTTGTGGAGATGGTGATTTGTTGTTTGGTTGCCCAGGTAACAGATCATCACTGCATGCCTTAAACCAGCAGCTCTGTATCAAGTGTCACATCAAGTGGAAAGACGATGAGTGACATAACAGCGGCCTGATCCTAAATCTGTTGAAAATTTGAACTTTGAACTGGAATTGTTAAAGATTATCGTCCAAAGCTCTAGTTATACCATGAGCACAACTGGAAAACCAATTACAAACTAGGTATCTTAACTTTTACACAGCTCTTTTAGTTATATTCTGGGAACGTTCCTAATATGAGTTAATCCATCGTTTAGTGCCAATTTATTTTTAGGTTGCTCTTAAATCTTAATTTAGTTTAGAAGGTGTGATCTCTTTGTGACCCGCCAAAATCAGGTTGTTATTGTTGTGCAGGTTTCTGGGCCAAGAGGTTAGATTTAGTCCATGTTTAGGTGACAGCCAGAGAAACGGGTCACAGCTTCACACATGCAAATCCTTACACATTTTTAGACATTTTGGGTTTGTTAATTGCACAATTAATGACTGTTTAACTTGTAATCAGAACCTGTCATACTAATGATTGCTGATTGTAAAATACACTTTTAAAGTTTAAATAAAGCATACTGTGTATGAATTGTATAACATAATTGTACAAAATGCATTTTTTTAATTCTTATTAAGTCATCTGACTTTTTTAGTATTTGCTCAGAAGACAACATGCAAATGTGTATAAATATTTAATCTGGTCCAATGTAGCATGATAACTCTTTATTTCTGTTGCCTCTCCTATGTTTTATTTAATTGAAGTGACATTTTCACTGCAGACCCAGCCACATTATACAAACTATATGTGACTGGACTTGTACTCTTGGGGCCCATAATGTTTTGTTGGGTGCTCATGGAGCATGATTCATGATGTTTATAGTCTCTTGCTTTGTCTCATTTTTCCCTACAGATGACTTTTCCATAAAGATCATTTTCTTTAAACATCAGAAAGTCTTTGATTCGATTTGGTGCTTGTAGGGACATGATTCTGTGGCAGCCCTGATGTCTCCTGATGACCACCCTGCACAGATGGGACAGAAGTCTGGGGTTGGCTGGAACAAAACAATCGAATCACAACATTGGAATCCAGCTGTTTATTTATGTATCTGTAAATGTTAAACATTCTCGACTCACACATTATTTCCAGAATCTGGGGCCATTCCTTCTGATTCTCCAAAATCTTCATCAGTTTGCTGCAGAGAGAAACTTGTCCGACATATTCAACGAGGATAGACACCACTCGACCGGCTAATTTCACCAGCCATGAGAGACTGACAAAATCACAGAACTGAAATATGAAATAAAAAAGAAAGCATTACTTAATACACAAATGTGACCAAAAGTGACCAAAAATGTGGCGTGAGAGGAAAGCGCGTGAATGAAAGTGCACGGCTGATAAAGGGAGTGAGGAGTAAAACGGAGGAGAGAGTCGTGGAGGCCCCTCCCACAGAGATGAAGAAGGGAGCAGAGGAGAAAGATAATGAGGGTAAGCGCCAGCGGAGAGGACCGGAAATACACAGGCAGAACAATAACACATGCAGGCCTCCGCATTCTGACAATAAAACTCTGTGGAACGCATACCCGCAGTTAACCTAACGTAACCCTTGTTCTATGAGTGCGGGCCCAGGTCATGCAGGGAATGATTTGGGCCCAAGTCGAGTTCGGACCGTACGGGTGCAGGCTCAGGCGGCTCGGGCTGGATCTAAACTCAAACTTAAATTATATTTAGTCACAGGTCAGATCCGTGGAGAGGCCAACCCACTCACAGTAAACAAAATAGGTTTTATAGGGTATTTTTGCAGTAAAAACATCTGTAATTGAATACACACGTAGTGACTCTTTAAAGACTGCCTTCCGGAGGTCATTTTCTTTTGGCTCGTAGGCTTTATTTGACTGGATAGTGCAGTGTGAAATAGAGATGAGACTGGGGAAGGACATGCAGGATATTGTCGGAGTTGGAGCCCGGCATACGTGCTATTCATTCATCCACAGAGCGGCACAAGAGGTCGTTTTGAATCAGTTGGATTGGAAATGCACCCGTTTGTTGTGGGATTGGCACACGCTGCCCTCTCTGACACAGTGAGTATGATATCAAACCCACAGTGGCCTTCTCCTCCTGGTCGTGGCCGTCCTCCACGTGGTCGTCCCAGCTGTCATCATGGGAACAGCCGAAGCACTTTTCAGCGTCGAGCCCCTGGTTCAGCAGCAGCCGCATCATTACCTCATCCTTGAGGCAGTAAATCAGCGCCGTGGGGAACACTGTGTCAGTCACCGCAGTAAAGTAACAGTTCACATCCGCTTTAGCCGCTAACAGCAGTTTCACTATTTCATACCGCCCTGAACGCACCGCCACCAGGAGACAGCTCAGAGGGTCCAGATCGGGTTGGGCCCCTGACTTTAGCAAAAACTCTGTGCATGTCCTGTCACCGTTGCAAACCGCAAAATAAAGAGGGCTTCGCCGCATGTCACCGTAGTTTTCAGAGACGTGAGGTCCTAGCAGTGCGTTGACGTCGTAGCCGCTTTGTAGCAACAGCTCCAGGCAGTGGGCGTGGCCTCCGTCTGCCGCCGAGTGAACTGGGCTCTGACCGGCCAATCGCAGAGCTCGGCGAGTGGTGAGCGGGATCAGTGTGCGCAAGACTCTGGACAGTGGAAACAGACAAATGCATTCCATTGTGGAGCATCACAACTACTACTACCACTAGTGAAGCTACTTTCTATGACGTCCTATGATAGTTCAAATTGTTTTTTAGGGATCGTAAGTTGAATTAAATGTGGCAGAAGAAAAAACAGCTATTCAACAACGTCACCAAAAAAATAATTTTTCTATAGGACAATACGGCGTGAAATGGGGGAGACTATTTTTCATGTTTGAATAATAATAATAACATTTAAAGTATTCAATTAAAAAATGTTAAATCCCTCAAATTCAATGGTTTAAATTCAGAGTGTAAATTCCCATATAGCGACACAGAGCCTGGCATTAATACTCCTGCTTAAACCACTGCACTCACATATTTTTTGTGAGAACATAACATGTAATAGACTCAATAATCTCAATAAACTATGCAGCTTTTGAAGTTTTCCCTCAAATGCAGAAGGTTCAAATTTAACTATCTTCAATAATCCATCACAAATGTACATACTGGATTCATTAACTTAATCCTTGCCTCCCTGGCTCTCATCGGTGCGTACAGTAATGGCCTCGTTTAGCTGTCATCATGTTTCTGTCACTCACAGATAGTGGCCCTCGTAAGCAGCTTTGTGGATGGGCAGCTGGAAGCTCAGGTTGTGCGTGTTGGGATTGGCCCCGTGCTCCAGGAGGATGCTCACACAGTCTGGATTTCCTGAAGCGGTCGCATCGTACAAGACGCTGTCGCCGTTTGGAGCCTGGGCGTTTACATCAGCACCTCAACGTGAGAAAGAGAAGCCATTTTAGACACTGAACTAAAAAGTGGCATTTTATAACAGGGACAAATATGGCTGCCAGTTTATTTACACATTTTGCACGCTGATATGAATTTAGTCTGACATTATTTCTTGCAAATGAGGCGAGACTGCAGGTAAATCGGAAATAAAACAGAAATTTAAGACGTATCAATTGGAAACTTCTTCGGCAGTTTACTGAGATAAAGGGTAAGGTAAATGGTAATCAGGCTTAAAATGAGCAAATCATCAACAAATCATTCTGTACAATCCGTCAAAATCTAAAGTTTGGAGTGTAGGTGCTACTTTTAGTGCTAATCTTTATGTCCCTATAGGAGAAAAATGCTTGCAAATTGATTGCAAATTGATTTGATTAATTCATATCAACATCTTTAGTTGATGATTTGGCAATGTTGCTGTTTCCTTATATTGAGAAAGCAAACTGACGAAAACCAATGTCTTTCCTGTTACTTTACCATGTTTGATGAGTATCTCCAGGACCTCTGCGTGGCTGTACTCTGCAGCGATGCCCAGAGGGGTGACTCCGTGCTGGTCCGTGTCGGTCACCTTCCCCCTGTGGGAGAGCAGCAGCTCCATGATGCGGGCGTCTCCTGTCATGGCGGCTTCGTGCATGGCGGTCCATTTCTTCAGACACACCTGTCCCACCCGTGCCCCTTCGTTTAACACCGCAGAGACCATTTGACGAGATCCAGCCCTGACCGCTGCAAGGGGGAATCAGACAGGCAAAATAATCATCACTTTCAGGTTTATCAAGAGCTCGCAATAGGCCCTTATAAATATAATGTCATCGGAATGTTCAAAATTCTGGAATGGAGGCGACTGGAGGCAAAAGTGAAGTAGATGCATCAGTTCTAAATAATGCTGATTTTCAGATTTAAATTGATTTATATTCCACTTCACTTTTGCCTTTGACTCCGGAATTGATTATGTTTTTTTTGCAAACTTTGAACGTGCCATTGATCTGTGTGGAATAACAACTTGCTACAGCATAAGGTCGACAGACTGCAAAATAGAAGCATCTAAGTGACTCAAAATCATTTATAAGGATTTGGAATGCAAGAAGCAAGAAAATGTTATATTCACGTGCTATTTAATTCCACATGGAGCATGTTGTTCTGACCTAGAAGCAGAGGAGACTCATTCCGGGTGTTGGTGGTGTGTGGGGAAGCTCCGTGTTTTAGTAATATCTTCACATTGTCCACTAAACCAGCTTTCACCGCTGAGGTCAGGAACGTCTCTCCCTCCACTGTGGTCTCCTCCAGCGTCAGCCGGCAAGACGCTAACAACAAAACATCAGTCACAATTTGACCTGTGTCCAGCTCAAATTCAAACTAGGTATTCAAGAATGTTGCAATGTCACACGAACACAACCTATTCCAGAAATATTACCCATAAACCAAGTCATACATCTGAATTCTGACTGCAATTAATCAAAAGATTGAGTCATGTGAATGAATTATTTGAGATGTTTTTTTTTAATCTAGAGTCCACAGACAATCCTAAAAATGAATTAGATGTTTATCTGTATAGATTATGTTCATGAAATTATTATTATTATAAACCAATTTGACTTTGAAAAATAAAATTGGATCGAAAATCAAGATGAATCAGTAAAGATCTTGATTATTTTTTCCCCAGATCCCAGCCTAGACCTGTCACCATAACAAAGTTGAAAGAGCGATATATTGCTGCAGACAAATATCATAATACACAATAATATTGAAATTTATTCAAGCCTCTGACACTTAAAGTAGGATGAACCCATTAAACACTTTCATACTTAAATAGTAAATAATTAGTCATAAATATTACGTATTCATCTCTCTACAGATCTTATTATTGCCCAAAAAATATTGCTCCATCTTTCATTTATTGAACAATTGCTCAATTTCACAACTATTAGAACTATGTGCTAAAATCTCTCGAGTGAATGTGATTTGAGTCAAAGGTTTTACCCACCAAACAGCACCATCTCCAGGACGTGCACCACAGGTTGCACTGCGGCCCAGTGCAGAGGATACCAGCCTCGACTGTCCACCAGACTTAAAGACTCTGGGCTTTCACACAGCTCTTGCAGTGTCACCAAGTCACCTGCAGGGGGAGTATGCACTACTTATGAACGGTGGACTTCTCAGACATGGAATTCTTCATGATTTGAGTCTTTACATTTTTTGATGGCGTCGACCAGGTTCATATATTCACTGCTCCTGTTGTGTGTTCAGAGATGTTTTTAGATCATTTACAGAAAACACATTTGTCACTTCATTTGGCTCCCACCTGCTGCTGGGCCTGGTGCGGTGCTGGGCCTGACACGACTCCTGGATCAACAACTGAACTTGAGCGTCCAACAGACCCTCATCGTCACTGTCCTCGGCGGGGTCCACACCTGTGACCAAACGTGTAACTCTCAGTGTGTTGTGTTGTGTGATGTTGTGTTGTGTTGTGTTGTGTTGTGTTGTGTTGTAGTGTACAGTTAGTTAGTCTCTGGGCCAAGTAACATGAGATCATGTAAAAACATAATAAAACCAGAAGCCATTTTACTGACAGATTATTTACAAAGGTGAAAAATAGTCTTTACTCTTCATCTTTAGCAAAATATGTTAAAGGTGCACTATGTAACCTTCCTGGTGGAGAGTCCGCTACCTGCTTGTCTCTTGGTGAGAGACTGGATTTCATAACGGGTGGTTTCTTGCTCAAAAATATTCTAAAACACAAGCGCTCTCCACGGATCTGACCTGTAACTGGGCTTAGTGGCATCACCTGCTTGTCTGGAGATAGATAAGCTCCAGAAAAGTTACATAGTGTACCTTTAACTATTTTCAATATAACAGTTCTACTATGTATGTTCTGTTATGCATTAATGTTGTGTTTTTAGTTTAAAAGTGCATAATCTGATCTATGCTTTAATTTCATTGCATTTGTTTTCTTATGCCGCCATCTAGTGGATACTTTTAAATGTCGCAGGTAGAGCACATGTTTAAAACAAAACTTTATTTAACCGGAAGTAACAGCGAGCCATGAAGGCACCAGGCACGGCCGCACGCAGCTTTGGCTGCTTTTGGAGATCGCAGATTTCTTTATTTTGAGGTTGCATTGCCGGTATGTAATGTTGTACGCGTGCACAACAGCTGCATTTATGTTATTTTCTATAAGCCAGTGTTCAGTATTGAATTTGACTGTTCCATCTCTGCAATATGTTAATTACACGCTAACCACGTAGCCATCAATATTGCGTCATCTAGTCTGCTTTGTATACATATATGTGGATTTGTTTATTATTTATATGTATTGTAATGGACATGTTTTGATTTTAAATATGTCTATTTTCAGTTTTACCTTTTCGAATATCATTAAACCTGCTAAAAGACAACGTGTCTGCAGAGTCTTTGATGTGAGAGAGGAGTTAAACCGGCTAAACAGCACAGTAAAACGGCAGCATCCAGGCAGAAGATTCTGCGGTCATCCCCCTGCGACAAGAGTGAATCTACGCTGACCACTACTACGCCTCAAGCAGCAAGGCATTCAGCAGTGTTCCAGCAATCGTCACTTTGTCAACGCAACTATGGCCGACAAAGCTCCATCCACCCAGGCTTCATCATCGGACAGCACGCCATGCAACGCAACATCCGCCAAGGCGCCATCCAACAAGTCTGTATCCTATAAAACCCGGTCTGAAGCCGGATCAACAGGGTCTGCAGCTGCCAAGGCAAGAGCAAAAGCTGAGGCAGCAAAGGCCCGTCTCAACTTTGCAGAAAAAGAGATGAGTTTGAAATTAGAAAAAGCTAAACTCGAAGCATCTATTGAGCTATTACGGCAGGAAAAAGATTTAGCCTCAGCCATAGCAGAAGCAGAAGCATTAGAGGCAGCCGCTGCTTCACAGTTAGACGCTCAAAGCCATCCAACTCGGTCCGAAAAAGCCGAGCGCACAGAACAGTATGTCAAGGACCAAGCCACACTTATGAACAAGGGTGAAGGTTGCACTTTTGAACCATTACAAAACAATGATGCACAAATGCAACTCAAGCAGGAGCACATTAGCAATGCGTTGTTACAACCTAGAGGAGAGGATAACAACAACTATCTAACTCCACATGCTTCTTTTCCAAATGGCAACTATTCCCAGTATGTTCCAGCTAGTGCCTTTTCCCATCCTTTTAAACCTGGCATTACCAACTGGACCCACAAGGTGTCAGCACCAACACATTTCAATCCTCCCCAAGAGAGGGACAGTAATGCAACTGACTTTATCAGGTACTTTGCGCGCAGGGAAATAGTTGCAACAGGACTTCTCCAGTTTAATGATAAGCCCCAAAACTTTAGAGCGTGGAAGCGCTCTTTCAACAGTGCTATCAGAGGGTTGGACTTGACAGCTAGTGAGGAAATGGACTTGATGTTAAAATGGCTTGGCAAAGAATCCGCTGAACATGTGGAGCAAATCAGAGCCATACACATAAACAATCCTGAAGCAGGTCTTGAGATGATTTGGGATAGACTTGAACAATGTTACGGCTCAGCTGAGGCGATTGAAGATGCCCTTTTCAAAAGAGTAGATTAATTTCCAAAAATCACATCTAAAGACTATGTGAAACTAAGAAAGTTCAGCGACCTACTAATGGAAATCGAGAGTGCTAAAGCTGAAGGAGACCTTGTTGGCCTCTCATATCTAGACACAGCCAGAGGTGTAAATCCTATCATCCAAAAGCTTCCTTTTAACTTACAGGAAAGATGGATAACAGTTGGAACAACATACAAACGTCAAAACTGTGTCACTTATCCACCATTCAGGGTTTTTGTGAACTTTGTCGCTCAAGAGGCCAATGCTAGGAATGACCCTAGCTTTCAGTTCAGCTCATACACAGATGCTGCTCCCAAACCAGACAAACCCCCTTGGAAAGCAAACAGACAAAAAGAAATATCAGTGCACAAAACTGATGTAGGGCTTCAATCCAGAGTTACAAACCCATGCGTACAAAAAAACAGACAGTGAGAAACTCTGTCCACTGCACAAAAAGGCTCATCCTTTAACAAAATGTAGAACCTTTCGCATGAAACCTCTTGACGAGAGAAAAACATTTATAAAAGAAAACAATATTTGCTTCAGATGCTGCGCCTCATCCAAGCATATAGCCAAAGACTGTAAAGTCAGACTCCAGTGTTCCGAGTGTGGCAATGAAAAACATTGTGCTGCACTTCACCCTGGCCTAGCCCCATGGCAGACAGAACCAGAGCTAAACTCAGAGCCGGCATCAGAGCACGGCGGGGAGCCAGGTAACGCACTGCCTGAGGAGATAATGACAAAATGTACTCAGGTTTGTGGTGAGAGTGAGGCAGGTAGATCATGCTCTAAAATTTGTCTCGTAAAAGTTTACCCTGTAGGCTGTCCAGACAAAGCAGTACCACTCTACGCTATTCATGATGAACAGAGTAACAGATCACAAGTCCGCCCAGAGTTTTTTGAGTTGTTTAATGACTGTGGTCCTAGTTCTCCCTATTCACTTAGAACATGTGCAGGTGTTAAAGAGGCTATGGGTAGGAGAGCTACTGGTTACATAGTGGAAGCTTTAGATGGCACAGTCCAAATCCCACTGCCTAGCCTCATTGAATGCAAAAACATCCCAAATGACAGATGTGAGATTCCTACTCCAAGTGCGGCCATGCATCACGCCCACCTCAAACCTGTAGCTCATCTTATCCCTGACTTGGACTCTAACGCTCATATACTAATGCTCCTTGGACGGGACGTAGTACGAGTACACAAAGTCCGCAAACAGATAAGTGGCCCTCACAATGCACCCTATGCGCAAAAACTTGACCTGGGATGGGTCATAGTAGGAAACGTGTGTTTAGGTGATGTCCACAGAACCTTGGCAGTAAACACTCTTTTCACCAATGCCACTGAGAAAGGTCGTCCCACAGTGTTTGAGCCATGCCCAAATGTATACCATGTTAAAGAAAAGCATTGTGACATCCAAATTCCTTTCAGTGTCAGCACTCAGCTCGGTGACAACACCACATGTGAACCCGACCACTTAGGATGTAATTTGTTCAAACAAACCAAACTTGACAATTACATTGCGCTCTCCATTCAGGACAAGGCATTTCTAAAAACAATGGAGGAAGAACTTACAAAGGACAAAAATGGTACTTGGACAGCGCCTTTGCCATTCAAATCTCAACGTCAGAAACTACCAAACAACAGGCCGCAAGCACTGAAACGCTTAATGTCACTTGTCCGCAATTTTGAAAGAAAGGAAGAAATGAAAGAGCATTTCATAAACTTTATGGACAAAGTATTTCAAAATGGACATGCAGAAATAGCTCCTCCTTTGGAAGATGAAGAAGAATGTTGGTATTTGCCACTATTTGGCGTTTATCACCCAAGGAAGCCCAAACAGATTAGGGTAGTCTTTGATAGCAGTGCCAAACATGAAGGCGTGTCTTTGAATGACGTGTTGTTAACAGGGCCAGACCTTAACAACTCACTACTTGGAGTCCTCATGCGCTTTAGGAAAGATGCTGTTGCGTTTACCGCAGACATTGAGCAAATGTTTTATTGCTTCAACGTTCGTCTGGAGGACAGGAACTACTTGCGTTTTTTGTGGTTCCGTGACAATGACCTTTCCAAAGACATTACAGAATACCGAATGACTGTTCACGTTTTCGGGAACAGCCCTTCTCCAGCGGTTGCCATGTATGGCTTGCATCAGTCCGTTCTACGCTGTGGATGTGATCCAGATGTTCAGCAGTTTGTCACACAGGACTTCTACGTAGATGATGGACTTAAATCTTTGCCTACTGTTGAAAAAGCTGTGTCTCTTTTGCAAAGAACACGAGACACACTTTCAAAATCAAACCTGAGACTGCACAAAATTGCAACCAATAGAAAAGAAGTCTTGGAAGCTTTCCCGTCCCAAGACCATGCTAAAGACCTAAAAGATTTAGACTTTGAAGCCGATTCTGTCCCCATTCAACGTAGTCTCGGCCTTCTTTGGGACATAAAAAAAGACTGTTTCACCTTCAATACTTCAGATGAGATGAAATCCTTCACTAGGCGAGGTGTTTTATCAACAATTAACAGCCTTTACGATCCTTTAGGCTTTGTAGCGCCAGTCACTATACAGGGAAAGTGGATTCTAAGGGAACTCACTGTTGAGAACGAAGACTGGGATGCACCATTGCCTTCAGAAATGCAAGAAACTTGGACTTTCTGGAAAAACTCACTCAAAGAATTGTCAATGCTGTCGATTCCCAGAGTGTACACAGACATTTCACCTTCTACTGCTGTAAAGAAAGAACTGTGCATCTTCTCAGATGCGTCTACTAAGGCCATTGCAGCAGTAGCCTATCTTAGAGTCACAGACGCAGTAGGAAACTGCCAAGTGGGCTTTGTGATGGGTAAAGCAAAGCTAGCTCCACGCCCTGATCAGACCATCCCAAGATTAGAGCTTTGCGCCGCTGTGTTAGCAGTAGATCTTGCAGACCTAATCTCAGATGAACTAGACATTGAACTAGATAACTGCACATTTTACACGGACAGTAAAGTCGTTTTAGGTTATATCTATAACGAGACACGTAGATTCTATGTCTATGTTAGTAACCGTGTAAACAGAATCCACCGTTCTTCTCAGCCCAGTCAGTGGTTTTACATACCCAGCAGTCAGAACCCCGCAGACCACGCCACTCGTTCTGTTCCTGCTTACCAACTACCACTAAGTAACTGGCTCACTGGCCCAGACATTCTGGTGCAAAATCAGGGAATTCCCACGGACACATATGACCTCGTTGAGCCCAGCACTGACTCAGAAGTCAGACCACAGGTATCCACTCTCAAAACCACTACCTGTTTCAACCAACTCGGCTCTCAGAGATTCACAAAGTTTTCGTCTTGGAAATCACTTACCCGTGCACTCGCTCGTTTACTGCACATCATCCACAATTTCAGTTTAGCTTCACGCAAACCTAAACAGTGCAATGGCTGGCACTACTGCGAAACAGGACTCACTGTTGCTGAGTTTAATCAAGCGCAAGATGTTGTGATTCAAGCAATGCAGCAGGATGTGTACACCGACGAAATCAAGTGTTTACAAAACCAAGAAAAACTTCCCAAAACCAGCCCTTTAAAGAACTTAGACCCTTTCTTGGATGAAAATGGACTCTTGCGAGTAGGTGGTCGCTTGGTTAACTCAAAACTGAATCAAAACGAAAAGACCCCTCTCATTGTTCCTGGTCGCCATCACGTGGCAGCTCTTCTCATAAGACACTACCACGAACAAACTCATCATCAAGGTCGTCTGTTCACTGAAGGAGCTGTTCGTGCTGCAGGTTGGTGGGTTGTTGGAGGCAAAAGGAAGGTTAGTACAATAATCTTTAACTGCACAACTTGCAAAAGACTTTGTGCTCCGCTAAGCACACAGAAAATGTCTAACCTCCCTCCAGACCGCCTTTCTACAGATCCCCCATTCACAAATGTGGGCATTGATGTGTTTGGTCCATGGTTTGTGTCTTCAAAAAGAACCAGAGGACATGTTATTCAAAACAAAAGATGGGCTGTAATTTTCACATGCTTAAGCATAAGAGCGGTTCACATCGAAGTGATTGAGTCACTTGATACATCAAGTTTCATTAATGCACTCAGACGGTTTCTAGCTGTTAGAGGACCTGTCAAAACCATTCGGTCGGATAGAGGCACAAACTTCGTCAGTGCATGCAAAGAACTTAAAATCCCTTCAAACATGGACAAAGCTGTACTAACCTACTTGAAAGAACAGGGATGTACATGGACTTTTAATCCACCACACGCTTCTCACTTTGGCGGATCGTGGGAACGGATGATCGGTCTTGCTCGGAGAATATTGGACACAATGTTTTTCCAGCTCAAAAACACTAAACTAACTCATGATGTTCTGGTCACCTTTATGTCAGAGGTGTCAGCTATCATAAACGCTAGGCCAATTGTTCCTGTTTCAGTTGACCCTAGCGACCCATTTATTCTTACTCCAGCAACTTTGCTTACTCAAAAATCGGCCCAACTTCAAGCGCCAGTGGGCAACTTTTCAGTGGCGGACCTCTATAAGCATCAGTGGCGGCAGGTCCAGCACCTGTCAAACACCTTCTGGGACAAATGGAGGAAAGAATTCTTACCTACGCTCCAGCCACGCCGTAAATGGCAATCTGAACAACCAAATGTAACACCTGGGAGTACGGTTGTGCTCAAGGACAATCAAATACCCAGAAACCAATGGCCTCTTGGACTCATTACTCAAGTGTTTCCTTCTAAAGATGGCAAAGTCCGTACAGTAGAGGTTAAAGTTGCCAAATCAGATGGTTCTAAGGTTTTTACGCGACCAATCTCTGAAATTGTTGTATTAGTGCCTTCCTAAGTGTATAGTGGCATGTAATCACGCCAGACGGGGAGTGTTCTGTTATGCATTAATGTTGTGTTTTTAGTTTAAAAGTGCATAATCTGATCTATGCTTTAATTTCATTGCATTTGTTTTCTTATGCCGCCATCTAGTGGATACTTTTAAATGTCGCAGGTAGAGCACATGTTTAAAACAAAACTTTATTTAACCGGAAGTAACAGCGAGCCATGAAGGCACCAGGCACGGCCGCACGCAGCTTTGGCTGCTTTTGGAGATCGCAGATTTCTTTATTTTGAGGTTGCATTGCCGGTATGTAATGTTGTACGCGTGCACAACAGCTGCATTTATGTTATTTTCTATAAGCCAGTGTTCAGTATTGAATTTGACTGTTCCATCTCTGCAATATGTTAATTACACGCTAACCACGTAGCCATCAATATTGCGTCATCTAGTCTGCTTTGTATACATATATGTGGATTTGTTTATTATTTATATGTATTGTAATGGACATGTTTTGATTTTAAATATGTCTATTTTCAGTTTTACCTTTTCGAATATCATTAAACCTGCTAAAAGACAACGTGTCTGCAGAGTCTTTGATGTGAGAGAGGAGTTAAACCGGCTAAACAGCACAATGTATATTACATTATATACATTCTACTTTTAAAAATACAGGTTTATATGTATTATTGAAGTGTCTTTGCAGGTTTGGCCTTCTGACCTTTTTAGCTCTCGTCCACTAAACTTAAACCTTAACGTCAAAAGGCGCCTGCCAAAGGTGAGAAGAATAACCAAACATTGTATTCATGTAAGAGTAACGTTACTTCCAGTTTTCTGTTTTTGTATTACTCAAGCGAAAGTAGAAAATAGTCGCCTAAGAAAGGGTCAAAATGATTTCAGGAAACTTCTACAAAAGGTTAAGTAATTGCAAGAGTAAATGTCCAGACGTAACATCTGATTTTTAATTTTAAGTTATTGCAGTTGGAAGAACAAAATCTTAATCAATACACAAAATATAGCATTTTCAGACACAAAAAATAGAAAAATAACATATCTGATGGAACAATGTACCTCAAATGGTAAACATTCATTTACACTCATTTGACAAAAGTATGTCAAATTGTAACTATTTTGTAATTTAGATTTAGATTTTGGCCCTTTACAGCGTAGTTGCTAAGGTAACAGTTGTGGAATTACCTCTACCATCCTCACATCTGCAGCTCTTTCTTTCTCTTTCTCTCTCTTTCACTGATTTTGATTTTATGAATTTTTTTGACAGTGTAGCTTAAAACACATACTTTGAAGACGTACAACTGCAGTAGGTGACGGTAAATGCACCACAACAACAACAACAACAACAACAACAATTTCCAAAGAGGACGTACAATTATCAAAATCTCTAAAAGAGTCAAATTGGGAAAAAGAAGGGGCACATTCATTGTTCACTATGTTTTGGTGAAAAGATTAGTCCAACTTAGTATGTTAAACTATTATACTGTCACATAATGTTATTGACAGGGAGGGAAAGTATGGTGTCTGAAAACTACTTTCTACAATCATTACAACCTTTACAACATTTTATCATTCTCAAATTTGATTAACTTAGTAGTATTCTTAAATTGCTTTTCAAATGTATTAATGGTTTGGCTCCAAAGCCTTTGAGCCTTTGATCTGGAGAATGTAAAGAGTCTTTTTTGTAAAACAAGCTTCGCCCCAACAGCCTTTTCTGTGGAGGGTTCTACTCTACTATATCTACTATGCTCCCTGTCCATTTCAAATCTATGACAACATGTAATATCTTCAAAATGTAAGCTCTTGGACGCGCCAACAGCAGCACTGCACACATGTCTAATGTGTTTCTAATGTATCTATTCTTGTCCATGTCCTACTGTTGTACATGTCTCTGTGTCCTGTCCCTCCCAGTGCGATCAGCTCCGGCTCTGAGCACTAAGAGCATGCATCGGGCTGCTGGCTTACAGTTAGTCAGTGTTTTTGTATCTGTTCCTATTCAAATAAACCAATGAATAAATACTACAAGAAGTAAAATGTCTTCAAGTTACTCAAGTAAATGTAACGAGTACGAATGAGTATCTCTTCTCACCAACAGGGGACGCCCTTGCATACAGTACATACTGTTACCAGCCTGGAAGCCTCTGTGTTGAGTGTTGGGTGAACACATGCTGCATGCTTCCTCCCCCACTTCTATCACGCTTTGGTATTTGATGTTGTACTCTTAACTTTATAGATGTTACACGCACAGTAGAGCTTGTGATGAGACTTGTCCGTGTGCGTGGCTTTGGCATCGCCATTTAAAGCATTGACAGCAGTTGGTGCAAGACAACATGCCTTATGCATATTTACAAAACTCTGCAAATACCATGCAAAGATTGTTTTATCACGTGTAAACCAAACCTGAAAACACAAGTCTCACCTTGTTCTAAATCCGTCATGACTGAAGTCGGGGGGCGGCAGTGGACGCAGTTTACTCTCTGTCTGTACGTGTCCCCCTCACTCCCCCCTTCCCCCGCCCCAGTCCCATACACACACTATTTATAGGCCTCACCTGCTCCTGTTCCTCCTCCTCTTCTGCACCTAATGATCTGAAACTTCTCCCCCGAGCACACTTTCCCATCGGTAATGACACACAGTAATGATCCACAGCCTCTTGTATGAATATTTATAGCGCTGTTGTGATTCATGTGGTTCAGCGGCGTCTGTGCGTGTCTCTGTGCGTGTCTCTGTGCGTGTCTCTGTGCGTGTCTCTGAGCGTGTCTCTGAGCGTGTCTCTGTGCGTGTCTCTGTGCGTGTCTCTGAGCGTGCGTCTGAGCGTGTCTCTGAGCGTGTCTCTGTGCGTGTGTCTGTACGTGTCTCTGTGCGTGCGTCTGTGCGTGCGTCTGTGCGTGTGTCTGAGCGTGTCTCTGTGCGTGTCTCTGTGCGTGTCTCTGTGCGTGCGTCTGAGCGTGTCTCTGTACGTGTCTCTGTGCGTGCGTCTGAGCGTGTCTCTGTGCGTGTCTCTGTGCGTGCGTCTGAGCGTGTCTCTGTGCGTGTGTCTGAGCGTGTCTCTGTGCGTGTCTCTGTGCGTGCGTCTGAGCGTGTCTCTGTGCGTGCGTCTGAGCGTGTCTCTGTGCGTGTCTCTGTGCGTGTCTCTGTGCGTGTGTCTGAGCGTGTCTCTGTGCGTGCGTCTGAGCGTGTCTCTGTGCGTGTCTCTGTGCGTGCGTCTGAGCGTGTCTCTGTGCGTGTCTCTGTGCGTGCGTCTGAGCGTGTCTCTGTGCGTGTCTCTGTGCGTGTGTCTGAGCGTGTCTCTGTGCGTGTGTCTGAGCGTGTCTCTGTGCGTGTCTCTGTGCGTGCGTCTGAGCGTGTCTCTGTGCGTGTCTCTGTGCGTGTCTCTGTGCGTGTCTCTGTGCGTGTCTCTGTGCGTGTGTTTGAGCGTGTCTCTGTGCGTGTCTCTGTGCGTGTCTCTGTGCGTGCGTCTGAGCGTGTCTCTGTGCGTGTCTCTGTGCGTGTCTCTGTGCGTGTCTGTGCGTGCGTCTGAGCGTGTCTCTGTGCGTGTCTCTGTGCGTGTGTCTGAGCGTGTCTCTGTGCGTGTGTCTGAGCGTGTCTCTGTGCGTGTCTCTGTGCGTGTGTCTGAGCGTGTCTCTGTGCGTGTCTCTGTGCGTGTCTCTGTGCGTGCGTCTGAGCGTGTCTCTGTGCGTGTCTCTGTGCGTGTCTGTGCGTGCGTCTGAGCGTGTCTCTGTGCGTGTCTCTGTGCGTGCGTCTGAGCGTGTCTCTGTGCGTGCGTCTGAGCGTGTCTCTGTGCGTGTGTCTGTGCGTGTCTCTGTGCGTGTCTCTGTGCGTGTGTCTGAGCGTGTCTCTGTGCGTGTGTCTGAGCGTGTCTCTGTGCGTGTCTCTGTGTGTGCGTCTGAGCGTGTCTCTGTGCGTGCGTCTGAGCGTGTCTCTGTGCGTGTCTCTGTGCGTGTCTCTGTGCGTGTGTCTGAGCGTGTCTCTGTGCGTGTCTCTGTGCGTGTCTCTGTGCGTGCGTCTGAGCGTGTCTCTGTGCGTGTCTCTGTGCGTGCGTCTGAGCGTGTCTCTGTGCGTGCGTCTGAGCGTGTCTCTGTGCGTGTCTCTGTGCGTGCGTCTGAGCGTGTCTCTGTGCGTGTCTCTGTGCGTGTCTCTGAGCGTGTCTCTGTGCGTGTGTCTGAGCGTGTCTCTGTGCGTGTCTCTGTGCGTGCGTCTGAGCGTGTCTCTGTGCGTGTCTCTGTGCGTGTCTCTGTGCGTGCGTCTGAGCGTGTCTCTGTGCGTGTCTCTGTGCGTGCGTCTGAGCGTGTCTCTGTGCGTGTCTCTGTGCGTGTCTCTGTGCGTGTCTCTGTGCGTGCGTCTGAGCGTGTCTCTGTGCGTGTCTCTGTGCGTGTGTCTGAGCGTGTCTCTGTGCGTGTGTCTGAGCGTGTCTCTGTGCGTGTCTCTGTGCGTGTGTCTGAGCGTGTCTCTGTGCGTGTCTGTGCGTGCGTCTGAGCGTGTCTCTGTGCGTGTCTCTGTGCGTGTCTCTGTGCGTGTCTGTGCGTGCGTCTGAGCGTGTCTCTGTGCGTGTCTCTGTGCGTGCGTCTGAGCGTGTCTCTGTGCGTGCGTCTGAGCGTGTCTCTGTGCGTGTGTCTGAGCGTGTCTCTGTGCGTGCGTCTGAGCGTGTCTCTGTGCGTGTCTCTGTGCGTGTCTCTGTGCGTGCGTCTGAGCGTGTCTCTGTGCGTGTCTCTGCGTGCGTCTGAGCGTGTCTCTTTGCGTGTGTCTGAGCGTGTCTCTGTGCGTGTCTCTGTGCGTGCGTCTGAGCGTGTCTCTGTGCGTGTCTCTGTGCGTGTCTCTGTGCGTGTCTCTGTGCGTGTCTCTGTGCGTGCGTCTGAGCGTGTCTCTGTGCGTGTCTCTGTGCGTGTGTCTGAGCGTGTCTCTGTGCGTGCGTCTGAGCGTGTCTCTGTGCGTGTCTCTGTGCGTGTGTCTGAGCGTGTCTCTGTGCGTGTGTCTGAGCGTGTCTCTGTGCGTGTCTCTGTGCGTGCGTCTGAGCGTGTCTCTGTGCGTGTCTCTGTGCGTGTCTCTGTGCGTGCGTCTGAGCGTGTCTCTTTGCGTGTGTCTGAGCGTGTCTCTGTGCGTGTCTCTGTGCGTGTCTCTGTGCGTGCGTCTGAGCGTGTCTCTGTGCGTGTCTCTGTGCGTGTCTCTGTGCGTGTCTCTGTGCGTGTCTCTGTGCGTGCGTCTGAGCGTGTCTCTGTGCGTGTCTCTGTGCGTGTGTCTGAGCGTGTCTCTGTGCGTGCGTCTGAGCGTGTCTCTGTGCGTGTCTCTGTGCGTGTGTCTGAGCGTGTCTCTGTGCGTGTGTCTGAGCGTGTCTCTGTGCGTGTCTCTGTGCGTGCGTCTGAGCGTGTCTCTGTGCGTGTCTCTGTGCGTGCGTCTGAGCGTGTCTCTGTGCGTGTCTCTGTGCGTGCGCCTGAGCGTGTCTCTGTGCGTGTCTCTGTGCGTGTCTCTGTGCGTGTCTCTGTGCGTGCGTCTGAGCGTGTCTCTGTGCGTGTCTCTGTGCGTGTGTCTGAGCGTGTCTCTGTGCGTGTGTCTGAGCGTGTCTCTGTGCGTGTCTCTGTGCGTGTGTCTGAGCGTGTCTCTGTGCGTGTCTCTGTGCGTGCGTCTGAGCGTGTCTCTGTGCGTGTCTCTGTGCGTGTCTCTGTGCGTGCGTCTGAGCATGTCTCTGTGCGTGTCTCTGTGCGTGCGTCTGAGCGTGTCTCTGTGCGTGTCTCTGTGCGTGTGTCTGAGCGTGTCTCTGTGCGTGCGTCTGAGCGTGTCTCTGTGCGTGTCTCTGTGCGTGTCTCTGTGCGTGTCTCTGTGCGTGTCTCTGTGCGTGCGTCTGAGCGTGTCTCTGTGCGTGTGTCTGAGCGTGTCTGTGCGTGTCTCTGTGCGTGCGTCTGAGCGTGTCTCTGTGCGTGTCTCTGTGCGTGTCTCTGTGCGTGTCTCTGTGCGTGCGTCTGAGCGTGTCTCTGTGCGTGTCTCTGTGCGTGCGTCTGAGCGTGTCTCTGTGCGTGCGTCTGAGCGTGTCTCTGTGCGTGTCTCTGTGCGTGTGTCTGAGCGTGTCTCTGTGCGTGCGTCTGAGCGTGTCTCTGTGCGTGTCTCTGTGCGTGTCTCTGTGCGTGTCTCTGTGCGTGCGTCTGAGCGTGTCTCTGTGCGTGTCTCTGTGCGTGCGTCTGAGCGTGTCTCTGTGCGTGCGTCTGAACGTGTCTCTGTGCGTGTCTCTGTGCGTGCGTCTGAGCGTGTCTCTGTGCGTGTCTCTGTGCATGCGTCTGAGCGTGTCTCTGTGCGTGCGTCTGAGCGTGTCTCATTGCGTGCGTCTGAGCGTGTCTCTGTGCGTGTCTCTGTGCGTGCGTCTGAGCGTGTCTCTGTGCGTGCGTCTGAGCGTGTCTCTGTGCGTGCGTCTGAGCGTGTCTCTGTGCGTGTCTCTGTGCGTGTCTCTGTGCGTGCGTCTGAGCGTGTCTCTGTGCGTGTGTCTGAGCGTGTCTCTGTGCGTGCGTCTGAGCGTGTCTCTGTGCGTGTGTCTCTGTGCGTGTCTCTGTGCGTGCGTCTGAGCGTGTCTCTGTGCGTGTCTCTGTGCGTGTCTCTGTGCGTGCGTCTGAGCGTGTCTCTGTGCGTGTGTCTGAGCGTGTCTCTGTGCGTGTCTCTGTGCGTGCGTCTGAGCGTGTCTCTGTGCGTGTCTCTGTGCGTGTCTCTGTGCGTGTCTCTGTGCGTGCGTCTGAGCGTGTCTCTGTGCGTGTCTCTGTGCGTGCGTCTGAGCGTGTCTCTGTGCGTGCGTCTGAGCGTGTCTCTGTGCGTGTCTCTGTGCGTGTGTCTGAGCGTGTCTCTGTGCGTGCGTCTGAGCGTGTCTCTGCGTGTCTCTGTGCGTGTCTCTGTGCGTGTCTCTGTGCGTGCGTCTGAGCGTGTCTCTGTGCGTGTCTCTGTGCGTGCGTCTGAGCGTGTCTCTGTGCGTGTGTCTGAGCGTGTCTCTGTGCGTGTCTCTGTGCGTGCGTCTGAGCGTGTCTCTGTGCGTGTCTCTGTGCGTGTCTCTGTGCATGCGTCTGAGCGTGTCTCTGTGCGTGTCTCTGTGCGTGCGTCTGAGCGTGTCTCTGTGCGTGCGTCTGAGCGTGTCTCTGTGCGTGTCTCTGTGCGTGTGTCTGAGCGTGTCTCTGTGCGTGCGTCTGAGCGTGTCTCTGTGCGTGTCTCTGTGCGTGTCTCTGTGCGTGCGTCTGAGCGTGTCTCTGTGCGTGTCTCTGTGCGTGCGTCTGAGCGTGTCTCTGTGCGTGCGTCTGAACGTGTCTCTGTGCGTGTCTCTGTGCGTGCGTCTGAGCGTGTCTCTGTGCGTGTCTCTGTGCATGCGTCTGAGCGTGTCTCTGTGCGTGTCTCTGTGCGTGCGTCTGAGCGTGTCTCATTGCGTGCGTCTGAGCGTGTCTCTGTGCGTGTCTCTGTGCGTGCGTCTGAGCGTGTCTCTGTGCGTGCGTCTGAGCGTGTCTCTGTGCGTGTCTCTGTGCGTGTCTCTGTGCGTGCGTCTGAGCGTGTCTCTGTGCGTGCGTCTGAGCGTGTCTCTGTGCGTGCGTCTGAGCGTGTCTCTGTGCGTGTGTCTGAGCGTGTCTCTGTGCGTGCGTCTGAGCGTGTCTCTGTGCGTGTCTCTGTGCGTGCGTCTGAGCGTGTCTCATTGCGTGCGTCTGAGCGTGTCTCTGTGCGTGTCTCTGTGCGTGCGTCTGAGCGTGTCTCTGTGCGTGCGTCTGAGCGTGTCTCTGTGCGTGCGTCTGAGCGTATCTCTGTGCGTGCCTCTGTGCATGTCTCTGTGCGTGCGTCTGAGCGTGTCTCTGTGCGTGTGTCTGAGCGTGTCTCTGTGCGTGCGTCTGAGCGTGTCTCTGTGCGTGTGTCTGAGCGTGTCTCTGTGCGTGCGTCTGAGCGTGTCTCTGTGCGTGCGTCTGAGCGTGTCTCTGTGCGTGCGTCTGAGCGTGTCTCTGTGCGTGTCTCTGTGCGTGTCTCTGTGCGTGCGTCTGAGCGTGTCTCTGTGCGTGTGTCTGAGCGTGTCTCTGTGCGTGCGTCTGAGCGTGTCTCTGTGCGTGTGTCTGAGCGTGTCTCTGTGCGTGCGTCTGAGCGTGTCTCTGTGCGTGCGTCTGAGCGTGTCTCTGTGCGTGTGTCTGAGCGTGTCTCTGTGCGTGCGTCTGAGCGTGTCTCTGTGCGTGTGTCTGTGCGTGTGTCTGTGCGTGTCTCTGTGCGTGCGTCTGAGCGTGTCTCTGAGCGTGTCTCTGTGCGTGTATCTGTGCGTGTCTCTGTGCGTGCGTCTGAGCGTGTCTCTGTGCGTGCGTCTGAGCGTGTCTCTGTGCGTGCGTCTGAGCGTGTCTCTGTGCGTGCCTCTGTGCATGTCTCTGTGCGTGCGTCTGAGCGTGTCTGTGCGTGTGTCTGAGCGTGTCTCTGTGCGTGCGTCTGAGCGTGTCTCTGTGCGTGTGTCTGAGTGTGTCTCTGTGCGTGCGTCTGAGCGTGTCTCTGTGCGTGCGTCTGAGCGTGTCTCTGTGCGTGCGTCTGAGCGTGTCTCTGTGCGTGCGTCTGAGCGTGTCTCTGTGCGTGTCTCTGTGCGTGTCTCTGTGCGTGCGTCTGAGCGTGTCTCTGTGCGTGTGTCTGAGCGTGTCTCTGTGCGTGCGTCTGAGCGTGTCTCTGTGCGTGTGTCTGAGCGTGTCTCTGTGCGTGCGTCTGAGCGTGTCTCTGTGCGTGTGTCTGTGCGTGTGTCTGTGCGTGCGTCTGAGCGTGTCTCTGTGCGTGTGTCTGTGCGTGTGTCTGTGCGTGTCTCTGTGCGTGCGTCTGAGCGTGTCTCTGTGCGTGCGTCTGAGCGTGTCTCTGTGCGTGTCTCTGTGCGTGTCTCTGTGCGTGTCTCTGTGCGTGCGTCTGAGCGTCTCTCTGTGCGTGTCTCTGTGCGTGTGTCTGTGCGTGTCTCTGTGCGTGTCTCTGTGCGTGTCTCTGTGCGTGCGTCTGAGCGTGTCTCTGTGCGTGCGTCTGAGCGTGTCTCTGTGCGTGTGTCTGTGCGTGTGTCTGTGCGTGCGTCTGTGCGTGTCTCTGTGCGTGCGTCTGAGCGTGTCTCTGTGCGTGTCTCTGTGCGTGCGTCTGAGCGTGTCTCTGTGCGTGCGTCTGAGCGTGTCTCTGTGCGTGCGTCTGAGCGTGTCTCTGTGCGTGCGTCTGTGCGTGTCTCTGTGCGTGTGTCTGTGCGTGTCTCTGTGCGTGTGTCTGTGCGTGTCTCTGTGCGTGCGTCTGAGCGTGTCTCTGTGCGTGTGTCTGTGCGTGTGTCTGTGCGTGTGTCTGTGCGTGCGTCTGTGCGTGTCTCTGTGCGTGTCTCTGTGCGTGTCTCTGTGCGTGTGTCTGTGCGTGTCTCTGTGCGTGTCTCTGTGCGTGCGTCTGAGCGTGTGTCTGTGCGTGTCTCTGTGCGTGCGTCACGCTGGGATCAGTGCGCGCGACAGCTGATGGATGAAAGCTGTGGGCCTGAGGTAGAAGGAGATGATTGACAGTTCTTATAGGCCACTACATGAGATTCAAATGCACAGATCTGAAGCTGAACTCTTAATCTGCTGTGATTATACTATGTTCAAGGACAACAGTTGGACCAACCGTTTGGAAGAATATATATATAATAATTTGGAATTTGGAATAATATATAATATATAGTGTACTTGTGTTAAAGTTCTTCAGTATTAAACTTTAACACAAGTAAATCATTATTTTACATTTGTTCATTGTAAACTGTAATATTGATCTAAAACAGCTTAGTAATAGAAACAGGTCCATTGACTTCCTGTTCAAAATTGCAGAACTGATAAGCCCCGCCTCTCAAAAGTGACATTTCACAGTAAGACGATTGTTATTTGCATGTTTTTATGTATGAAAAGAGGCTACGTGACATTTTAAAATCCTAAATGTGTCACTCTGAGCCTTAATAGGGGGTAGGTGAAAACAGGAATTTTCCGAGGACAATACAGGATTGCTCAAACATGCGTGGATGAATCCAAATACAAAATTTGAGTTAACAAATGATGAGGAAATACCATTGTAACAAGTTGAAAAGCTCATTCAAGTTGATTTTGCATGATATCTCCCCTTTAAAAACGCCTCAGTGAAATAGCCTACTCCTCTTTGTTCATCTTGGCAGAACAACCTGCTGCTCTTGTAGATTCTTGTGAGATCTCTACATTTCCATAAAAAAGAAGGAATGCTCTGATATGGATGTTTGTCTTGCTGATGTGCCTGATATTTGCAGATGTACATCAATATTTCAAAATTGATGGCAATGTCCATAAATTGATGTAATTTAAATGACGTTCCTTAAAATATACATACAGGATCCTGCCTTGGATATATTATTATTCCTTGTGCGTTTCATGATGATTAAGTTATACAACCACCTCTTTAGCTTCAACGCTCATTTCCGTTAGAAATAGAAAAACATCTGTAGAGGAAATATCCACCCAGTATATCTGCATGTTTTACAGATATCCCCTGATATTAGAGTGTGCGTGACTTACATAGAATATTACAGTTTATTTAAAAGGTTATTTTATCAGACCAGAGCAGGTAAACAAAAAATTTACCTTTTTTTTACCTTTTTAAAATGGTAAAATGGTTATTGTTCATTTTTATTATTCATCATTCTCAACCTTTTGCCATTTGTTATTGTGAGGACATAAACCTGACCATGTTGAACAACTATGGCCTTCTTTTGTCATATAATTATCATATATATGGAAGTGCTCAGTATGTCTTTTCTAATCAATTTAAATCATCTCTAAAATTTCTGGTATAGATTTGATGAATGCCCCCAAGTCAACTGTACTTTATCAACATCTTGAATATTGAGCGTGAAAATGTACTGTAAAATAAAGCACAACAAAGCCTTCTGTTTGAATATTCTTGATAAGACAAATACAAAATAATATTTAAACAACAAGTGTCTAAAAAGTGCCATTCTGTTTGGAAAGAGCCCAGCTGCCTTGGACCCAGATCACGATACGTAACATTGTTTTAAAATACAACATTGTCAACACATTTTCAAATTGACTGAAGGCTTTGGGGGTCCCGGCTGTACAGGTCCAGCTCCTGATAGAGGATAAAGCTCTTAAGTCTTGGGGGAAATGAGTTCATGATTTCGGGGTTGTTGAGTCTCTTCAAGGTGAGCCGTGTTCTGATCTCCAGTCGACACAGGTGTTTGAGGGAGCGAGGGCTGCCTGAGGGGAGGAAAACAAAGCGTGGAGTTTGTTTGACAGACAGACAGACAGACGAGGGTGGTACGAGACAAGATCAGATCGATTTGACTCTGAATAAGAAAAGTCCACAGGGCGAGTCTTGATGCTCAGTTCAGATATTTTCCATTTTTATGGAGGCGGTTCAACAGACGGAAGCCAACAGCTGTGAAGTGGCCACAAGAGAACAGTTTGAACCAGCACAATTTGCAAATATATCAAAAATGTGTCATCTTGATCTTTCATGTCATAAATAAGGAACGGTGGATATTTTACCTACGTTACATTTAAGGCGTTTTATTGTTTAATTATGTTTTTTTTTTTGTTCAGTCAGGTAAATGTGGCCTGGGTGTTCACTTTGCGAACAAATTTGAATCTGATTTAGTACCACTAAAGCTGTTCACAGTGGCATTGTTTCCACGCACACAACAATCGGATCATTGTCTGAGGCCTGTCGCTCGAATTCGGTTAAACTTACAAAAGAGTTCGGAGTGACTTCTGTGTTGACAAAAGCAAACTGATGCAAACTGAGTAACTTTAGGTTCTCGAGTTGCTTGAAACTGGATATAACTATAATATAAACTTTCTTTGTCGACTCTTAAGTGAAACCCAGAGGCACTGATCAGGAAGAGACTGGCACAGCCCAGCCAATAAGAGAAGGCTAGAGAAAATAGGGCGGGGCCTTCTCAGGGGCACAGGTGGAGTGGTTGCAGCAGCAGAAAGAAGAAAAAAGTACAAGCTGCTTCATTCTTTTTTCTTTCTTTTTCATGCAGATTCATACAGGAAACTAAAATGTCAATAATTTAATTTGCAATATCCAAATGATGCATTATTTAAACAAGAGTAATGATGAATAAATGAGATTCAAATGTGTGAAATGCATATATATGTAGTGTGCTTTTTTTACTACGATCTTTAATAAATTAATTATTAGAAATAAGTGAGATCCTTATTCAATGGTTTGAGTTAAAATGTATCAAATGACTGGTCTATATTGTTTTTTTCTTCCAACTCTAAAGCAGACCTGTGCTCATGTCTCGGTCAGTCGATCTGAGTAAGAGAATCGTATCCAGAATAGGTTCAGCCGGCTTTGTAGTACAGGACTAAGGTATTTTGTGCAGCTGTGGACACGCATCAAAAATCTGATCTAATGATTGCAGTGTCACGGTTGCCTAAGATAAAAGCAAATACAATCAGGGGCAAGTAGCCTTCGGGTCATAATAAATAGGTAATACCCCAAGAACCATATATCAAATGGTTATGAAGTATAGAACAAAGAATTATATTTTTCTATATTTACTTATACTGATTTGACTTCATTCGGCGATGTAGAGGGCTTGAATTTTAATCAGTGTATCAGGGAAAACTAGTGTGCCTTGAGGGACTGCCAGAAAGTCCAATTTGAGTTGGCAAATTCCAATTTCTTCCAACTTTAGCTACTGAAGTGTTTACCACATGTAGCCACCAGATGTCCCCAAACTATCAAATGACAACTTATAGTGGCTAAGGATGACAACAAATCATATTTCATCACATTTTCATAATGAATACTGCTTTAGCCAGTTATTTTCTTGTATTAATTTGATACATTTTAACTTTTGTTGTTATCTTTTCTTCATTTTAGTTCTCCACTGTGAGATCAATACAATTAAATTTAATCTCTTATGCTCCAAAATATCAAATCAATTGTACATTATAAAGCTGAAAACACCCATGGACTCACGTTGAATGTGACATATTTCGGGCCACTCCTTCTGCTTCTCCAGGATGAGTCTGAGCGTGGAGCAGATGTGGACGTGCTTGACGTAGTCCAGTAGAGTCAGGACCACCCTGCCGGACAGGTGCGCGATGCAGCACAGGCTGATGAACTCACAGAACTGAAGAGCAAACAGCGGGTCACACAAGAGTAATAGGGTTGTATTGTCATGACAGAAAAAAAAAAAAAAAAAACATATACAAAGCATTATTATACCATTTAAAAGGTTTTCAATTGAAACTCGTGGATAAAGAACTGCGTGGTAAATGAGGATGAACAATATGTTTGTGCTAAAAATATAATGTTCAGACTGCTGCCTCCGCAACCAAAATTCCCACCGCTGCGGGTAGGTCACATGGTAACCAGACATGAAGTCCAACACTTTGCTCCGTGTTGGAACGACCAAGCGTCTTTTTGACATTTCTACCATTGCTCATTTCTGCTAATACACATTTTCTGAATGATAGGCCGTGTGTAATAATACTATAATTATAATACTAACTGAGGATTTCTTATTGTAGTTTTTATGAACTCATGGGCACATACTATACCATTATGAATGCTTTGCTGAGTGACAGGCTATTCAAATTGTAATGCTGAAAATACATTTGGGTGCAGGAAAGATTGTAAGAAACCAGTAAGCCTGTTTTGCATATTTTGTGAATTTGATACAATGCTTTAAGGCAGTGATTTGAATGTAAAATAAATAAAATAAGACAGGCAAACATCATTCAGTTTCAGCCCCGTAAGTCCTGAAGTCGTAACCCTCAACACAAAGTGCATCAACCAACAAAAAGGTCTAAACCTCTGCCTGATGTAATAATACAACCATTTTGCAGGGAATTTCTTGGCAAAATATAACAAATATAACAAAATACAAGTAAAAATAAACTTTTTGTCATTTAATGTATCGACAAAAAACAGCATTATGTAAAGGCCGATCTTTGTGTCAATCAGCTGTTCTCATGGCAACCGCACGCCCACTGCAGTGACACACCAACCTGTTACCACTCATCCTGTTTCTTGCTCAAATTACCATGCTCAAACTTGATTGCACCTTTCATTTTTACCTCAAACTAAAATAACTCGTCACTTACTGGTATTTTCTCCTCCCATTCGTAGGCTTCGATGGGCTCTCTGTCGTGATGGCACTGGAAACACGTCTCCACCTTGTACCCGTTGTTGAGCAGCAACCTCATCATCATTTCATCTTTTAGACAATACTGCAACGCTGTCGGAAACACCGTATCGCTCACTACGTTGAAATAACAGCTCACGTCCGCTTTGGCCGCTAACAGCAACTTTACGATCTCATATCTCCCCGATCGGACGGCCACCAGGAGCGAGGAGAGAGGGTCCAGATCCGTCTTGGCCCCGGCGGCGAGCAGGACCCTGGTGCACTCGCCGTCTCCATTGGAAACGGCAAAGTACAGCGCGCTCCTCCTCATGTCGCGGTAGTTCTCGGAGTTCCTCGTGTTCATGCGGTAGTTGACGTCGAAGCCGCAGGCGAGCAGGAGCTTGAGGCAGCGGCTGTGGCCTCCTTCTGTGGCCGAGTGGACCGGGCTTTGACCCGCCTCTTTTATGGCCTTTTTGTAGGTCAGTGGGATCAGGATCTGCAGAGCGCTGTTGAAAATACGGAGGAATAGTTCAATCTGCATCTATTGGGACTGCAGTTCTTTAGTCGCTCGATTCTTGTTTGTCGACTAATCATTTTATTGGGAGTATAAAGGTTTATATAGAGCAGACGGAGCAGAATAGAGAAGGCATATAGGGCGTTAGCTGGAGTTGAGAAGGTAAATCAAGAGTGTTTTTCTGCCTTTTTTACAAATAAATGTGTTGTATTAGTTGTGTTTTTCCATTCATTCCCTTGAGCTCGTGGATACTTTACGAGCTTTTGTCAGTGAAACGTTGCACTCGCTTTTAGTTGACAAATCGATGCAACGAGCAAGGATTTCTTTAGTTGACTACAGCCCTTGTATCTATGGCGGCACTGCAGATACAAAGTTGAAGGAGACATGTTTATTCATACAAAAGCATGTCATGATTTTTTTGTTCAGTTTTCCCAATAAGTCTTAAAGTTGCATTTTGAGTGATTCGTGCAAGTTTGTCCTGCATTTGAGCTCAGTAAAGTTTTCTATGTAAGAATGTATGTAATCTATTTACAATAATTTCACTTCAAGATTTAATATTGTAGCTTTATGTTTGTTTCACAGTTTTGTTCTAATGCATTCATTGATCATTTGTTAGAGATGGAAAAAATGACGTGAGCAGAATCAATATTTATTTTACTAATGCTGTGCCAATAGATGATGTGCCTATGTTGATTTTAAGAAGGTAACTGTATCCTAATTACCTCCAAATTAAACATGTATTTAGTTATTTCCCAACACTACTGGTCATGTGCAAATGTTCAAAACTGTTGCGTAGCCAAAACACTGTAAACTGAAAATCTGCTGCTTGTTACGGTGAAATGCCGCAGGGAAGCGACAGGGCCAGCAGCAGAGAATAAGATCTGTAGTTTTTGAGCAGAATGTCAATGCACTCTCAACTAAACAAGTTGGAAATAAACCTAAAATTCTGATCCCACCCCAGCATCTGCAGTCAATCATTAATAAGAACTGCAGCTTCCAGTAGTATGAGCTCAGAGAGAATGAGGCATGATCATGATATGTACATAGGTAAAACTGCATGTGTCCGCAGTATGCAGTATGCAGTATGCAGTATGCAGTATGCAGTATCCAGTTGTGATTGTTGTTTGTTTGTAATATCATTAAGAGCGCAGGCTACATAGCGGTCTACCTCTAAGTCAGATCCAAAACTCTTTACACAGCATATATTATAGTACTACATGTTTAGTTTATTACCTGAAAGTTAAACAAAAACAAAATGTTTACTGCTTAAATGTTTATGTGTATGTTTGAAATGTAACTTTCAGTTGACAGTAAAATCCTACTGTCTAGTTTAACTTAAAATGTGTTCAAATTAAGGTTGAATACATTTTTAGCAGTTCGCCACATTGTTTTTATTTTATTGACCTTTATTTAAAGGCGTAATGGACGATTTTTTGGTGCCAAATCTGAGTTTCATTTCCTCGTGGTGTGGACAGCCAATGAGTCCTGCCACATATCAATCATAGGCTGCACCTACTGCTCACCTGCAGCCTCGTGCGGCTCGTCCCAGGAGAGCAGCACGGTTCCCTGTGTCTAAGCGCATGGATCTATCATAATATAGTTCCCTCAGTTTACGGGACAAAATTAAGACAGAGAAAGACAGTTCGAGCTGGTTCAGAAGACACGGAAATCTACAGAGACGAGAGATGCGATGCGATCCGTAGAACGTTCAAACTCTGCACAGAAAGGCCCGAGAGTAGAACACAGGACCTTCTTGCTGTGAGGCAAGAGCACTAACCACTGTGCCGCCCTAATTAGGCTGCCCCAAATAAATTGTATGTTTGCTGTAACCCTACCAACATTTTTCAAGTGAGTAGGTAGGTAGGTATATTCTTTTATTTTTTTACTTTGAATTTTTTAAACTTTGAATTTGGATTTAAAAAATCCAAATTTGTATATAAAATCCACCCATTTAATGATAATTAACTCACTTCGCTTGACTGTTCGGATGCTTTGTTAGCACTCAGCGTCACAGAAAAGCGATCAATATCATCTTTTTCATCCACCAAGTCCACTAGCACATCACATCTTAAAACCATCAACTTATTCTTAATTCTCACCCTGTTTCCTCGCTTCGACCGATCTGTCACCGACACACTGAACACACCATTTTTTGATTCTGCCAGTGACCCGCAGTGACCCGCAGTGACCCGCAGTGACCCGCAGTGACCGCCAGGCATCGGGCTTCAACAGTCAATGAGACGTTCTCTACATTTCTCGACGGTTTTCTGGACATTTTCGGCTTTAAAATATTTCTAGCGAGTTCCAGTGATACAAAATTATTCAACAAGGCGCTTTTTTGAAAAAACGGTTGGTGAGCCGGCGAGATATAAGACAAAAAAAAAAAATTGGCATCATTTTTACAAAACGCTGATTTTTTTTTCCAATCGGCTATTTTTTTTACCAAGTCGGTCGGGTTACGGCAAACAGACATATTTGTTTGCTCTGCCTTAACATAATGATAATGAAAAACAAATGTGTTGTGAAGTTGTTGCATCTGTAAAATGAATTGGTTTGTTTTCATTGAAGATTTTAAACCTTCAAGTCCCACAATAACAGTGAAAGGTGATGTTTTAGTTGTGCCTGAACAAAGTGGAGCTTACTCATAATTCCCAGCATATGCAGCTTTGTGGATGGGCAGATGTCCGGTCGCACTGGGCAGGTTTGGGTCGGCTCCGTTGTCTAAAAGAAATGTAATACAATCCGTGTTTCCTGATCCAGCCGCATCCAACAGCACGCTCTCCCCGTTACACGCCTGCGAGTTCACCTTGCTGCCTGTTCCCAAACAGACAGAATATTTAGTTACCTGAAATAGTTTTAATTTGAATAGAAATAGAATTTAATTTGACGTCTATTTCTGTGTACCCAATTCAGAAAACCTCTTATTATGCCACAAGTAAATAGCAAGTCATGTCGCTCTTACTGTGGAATTTGCAGCACCTTTCAAAGTGTAAATATCAAGAGAAGAACAATTTGACATTGTTCGTTCAAAAAGGTGGAAAAGAACTCACGACCTGTTATATCATTGCCATGGAACTAAACTCAATAGGCTGTGTAACATCACAACATTCTAGAAAGCCTTTAGTTTAAAATAGGTTTGTGCCTTTCAACTGACGACAGTTATGCCTTTTGGGTTACTTTGGGGTTACTTCGGGTACACTCACTTTCTGAGGCAAGTGCAAATTCTCTCTTATTTATCCTGGAGTTCGTACTTACCCTCCAGCTCAAGTTAATGCTAGAGTGTAGGATCCGGAGGGACAGTGTGCTTTGATTCAACAATATGAAGTTTGGGTCAAAGGGTAAAATTAGGAAGGGCAAGGTTAGGGGAAAGGGTTAGGGTAAAGGGTAAGGTTGGGGAAAGGGTTAGGGTAAAGGGTAAGGTTGGGGAAAGGGTAAGGTTGGGGAAAGGGTAAGGTTAGGGAAAGCTTTAGGGTAAAGGGTAAGGTTAGGGAAAGGGTTAGGGTAAAGGGTTAGGGTAAAGGGCAAGGTTAGGGGAAAGGGTTAGGGTAAAGGGTAAGGTTAGGGGAAAGGGTTAGGGTAAAGGGTAAGGTTAGGGGAAAGGGTTAGGGTAAAGGGTTAGGGTAAAGGGTTAGGGTAAAGGGCAAGGTTAGGGAAAGGGATAGGGTAAAGGGTAAGGTTAGGGAAAGGGATAGGGTAAAGGGTAAGGTTAGGGGAAAGGGTTAGGGTAAAGGGTAAGGTTAGGGGAAAGGGTTAGGGTAAAGGGTTAGGGTAAAGGGCAAGGTTAGGGAAAGGGATAGGGTAAAGGGTAAGGTTAGGGAAAGGGATAGGGTAAAGGGTAAGGTTAGGGAAAGGGTTAGGGTAAAGGGTTAGGGTAAAGGTTTAGGGTAAAGGGCAAGGTTAGGGAAAGGGATAGGGTAAAGGGTAAGGTTAGGGAAAGGGATAGGGTAAAGGGTAAGGTTAGGGGAAAGGGTTAGGGTAAAGGGTAAGGTTAGGGGAAAGGGTTAGGGTAAAGGGTAAGGTTAGGGGAAAGGGTTAGGGTAAAGGGTTAGGGTAAAGGGTTAGGGTAAAGGGCAAGGGTAAAGGGTAAGGTTAGGGAAAGGGATAGGGTAAAGGGTAAGGTTAGGGAAAGGGTTAGGGTAAAGGGTTAGGGTAAAGGGCAAGGTTAGGGAAAGGGATAGGGTAAAGGGTAAGGTTAGGGAAAGGGATAGGGTAAAGGGTAAGGTTAGGGAAAGGGTTAGGGTAAAGGGTAAGGTTAGGGGAAAGGGTTAGGGTAAAGGGTAAGGTTAGGGGAAAGGGTTAGGGTAAAGGGTTAGGGTAAAGGGCAAGGTTAGGGAAAGGGATAGGGTAAAGGGTAAGGTTAGGGAAAGGGATAGGGTAAAGGGTAAGGTTAGGGAAAGGGTTAGGGTAAAGGGTTAGGGTAAAGGGTTAGGGTAAAGGGCAAGGTTAGGGAAAGGGATAGGGTAAAGGGTAAGGTTAGGGAAAGGGATAGGGTAAAGGGTAAGGTTAGGGGAAAGGGTTAGGGTAAAGGGTAAGGTTAGGGGAAAGGGTTAGGGTAAAGGGTAAGGTTAGGGGAAAGGGTTAGGGTAAAGGGTTAGGGTAAAGGGCAAGGTTAGGGAAAGGGATAGGGTAAAGGGTAAGGTTAGGGAAAGGGATAGGGTAAAGGGTAAGGTTAGGGAAAGGGTTAGGGTAAAGGGTTAGGGTAAAGGGCAAGGTTAGGGAAAGGGATAGGGTAAAGGGTAAGGTTAGGGAAAGGGATAGGGTAAAGGGTAAGGTTAGGGAAAGGGTTAGGGAAAGGGATAGGGTAAAGGGTAAGGTAGGAAAAGGGTCAGGTTAGGGTTTGGTTTAGGAAAATTGGTAAGTTGTAAGTTCATGTAAGCAGCAAGGACTTTAAAAAATAAAATAAATGCCTACTAGCCGTATCTCATCCAACTAAAAAAGTGAACTCATTACCATGGCAACCAGATCACTTCCATGCCTCCAAACCCAGCCTTTCCTGCACAAACCAATATTAAACCATCCACCGGTCCAAAGTCACGCACTCGTTGCTACTGCCATCTTGAGGACAAAAACTGCATGCTGCGCTGTGGCCTGAGCCAACAAAACAGTCAAAACAAAGGATTCCTCCTCTGTAACACCCCCAAAAGACCCTGTTTGTCACACGTTACTGTTGTGGACTTGAAGAAATAATTTGTGGGCATGTATACATCTGTGCATTGAATATTTGAGTGAGAATCTCATCAGTATTCAAAAGAATCTGATGAAACAAATTCTCTTCTGCTTGATCACACAGCAAGTTAGGTGTGTTGCCAAAGGACACGGCATCAAATGGGTGAGCACGTTCTGTTCTGATTTCCACCAGAGTGTCAAAATGGTGCACGTAATGGCACTGATTCAAGTCCAGTTCTGAGTTTTACGTCTGCTGTTTTACTACACAGGATAAACCTTCCAGTCGCACCAGCACCACAGCACAACCTTTTGTAATGCTTTGATTTGTGACCATGCAACTTCAACCTTCTCTGTAAATCAGAAATAGGACCGGCAGACTGACCGCGGTTAATGAGAATCTCAATGAGGGAGTTTAGATGTAAAGGTCCGCCAAAGTTTGTTGTGGAACGTTGTCGCTGCTCAGTGTCAGCGACTTTCCCCTGTAAATAAGGATCAAAGCCGGTAACTTCTGTCTTCTTGAAGTATCAACCCGTTTCATTTTGAATTCGATGTGCTGTTTTTCGTGACTATCCAACAGCAGAGAGGCAACAGCATGTGTGATGTCTTCAAAACGTGACTGAAACCCATGAGTAGGGATTCAAAAATGTTGTGATGTCACGCGAACGCAACCTATTGAACTGGAGCCGGATCAGAATTCTGTGGTAGAATTTGCTGTTTAACTGTCACATCGCAGCTTAGTTGTCCTGGTTTATGATTCATATCTGTCATTATTGGGCTTATTCACATGAAACAAAACATTTACATCAACATTAACTCAAAAGGATTTGTGGAGTTTCTGTTTGAATTGAACTTTAATAGCCACGTCAAATCAATAACATCAGCAGCTTTTTACCATCTAAAAAACATTGCCAAAATCAAAAATATAGTGTCAAAACCAGATTTAGAGAGACTTATCCACGCGTTTGTCTCCAGTAGATTAGACTACTGTAACGGCCTGCTCACTGGTCTCTCCAAACGAGCTGTAAAACAGCTGCAGTACATCCAGAACGCTGCTGCTCGGGTCCTGACTAGAACCAGGAAGTATGATCACATTAGTCCTGTTCTCAGGTCTCTGCACTGGCTCCCTGTGGCTCAGAGAATAGACTTTAAAGCAGCTCTGCTTGTGTACAAGTCTCTCCATGGCCTAGCACCAAAGTACATCTTGGATATGTTAGTGCCATATGAAGCGTCTCGGACTCTGAGGACCTCAGGGACCGGCCTCCTGCTGGTGCCCAGAGTCAGGACAAAACATGGGGAATCTGCGTTTCAGTTTTATGCAGCTAAAATCTGGAACAGTCTTCCTGAAGATGTGAGACAGGCTTCTACTCTGACAATGTTCAAATCTAAGCTAAAAACTGTTTTGTTTAGCTGCGCATATGACTGAAAGGATTTTTTCTTTGCACTCTTCTCTTTTGTTTGTGATTTTATTAGTTTAGAAAATCAGTTGGATTGATAATTTTTAATTTAGTTAATCTTATTGTATTTCTGTTTATGTAATTTCTTTGTGATTTTAATGCATTTTCCCTGTTGTGTGAAGCACTTTGAATTGCCTTGTGTATGAAATGTGCTCTACAAATAAACTTGCCTTGCCTTGAATATTTCAGAAACTGTGAATCTCCCATAGAGTTATGTCGGTCCCTGCCCTCCATCTGAAAATTATGACATTTCCAAATACCAAAAGGGCAGAAACAGGGCCGGCAGACTGACCGCAGTTGACGAGAATCTCAATGATGTTGAAGTGTCCGTGCTCTGCAGCCACAGCCAGAGGTGTCGCGCCTGTGATGTCCTTTTGGTTCACTCGGCCTCCGTTCCTCAGCAGCAGCATCAGGATGTCAGAGTTGCCCACTTTAGCTGCTTCGTGCATCGCTGTCCACCTCTTTCCACAGATCTGCTCCACCCAAGCACCCTGAGTCACCAGCAAGTGGATCATTTCAAAGGATCTGGATCGGACAGCTGGGAGTGAAACAGGTTCTAATTAGTGGATTATAGATTATTTAAACTATTAACAAGTAAAATAAACAGCATGTTTTCTGGAATACCTAGTTATTAGAAAACAAGACTCAAAAGATATAAACAGAAAATAATAATTTCTCACTAAACTTGATCTTGTGATACACCGCCATATTTTCAATAGCAAAACAAGTTAGCAACAGCTGTTTGAAACAGCTTGTGCCAAGTTTGAAAATATTACATTTTCAGTGCATAATTTATTTGACATTATCCAAACCAAATGCATAAGATAAGGTGCCGAGAAGTTAAATAAATGCTGAAAAAAAATTCAAGATTCCTGTTTACTCACACTTTAAGTCAGAAAGTGTCTCATATGTCCAAACGCGTCCCAAACTTGTCCCTAACCATGACCAAAATACGAGTTCCTAAGCCTAATCCTTCTCTCCAAACCTTTGAAAAAAATTAAAAATAGAATCGAATACAGCACCGTCTTGCTGTGAGGCTGACACACTAGTTAACCACTATGCCACCATGCCGTCAATAACAGCTGCATTTTGATCACAACCACAAATCACCCCTGACTTCTGCCATTGTTTTACCCAGGACTGACATGACTAGCATGTGTCGTTTTTTTTAATGGGCAATAAATACTGCACATAACTCCTGATGTTGTCATGCCCATTTCAATACAAAGACAGGGACAAAAATGCTGTCACAATGAGGATGTCCAAGTCAAATTTAGCTTCCCGCAAAAACAACAGCGTGACCCGGGCTCAA